>NC_090929.1:1577211866-1577511866 GCF_040938575.1 Ambystoma mexicanum | reverse complement strand
CCAAACGCCGACCACCCAACACCCTTGCTGGGCCAAAGTTCTTCATTGACTCTTTGCGGCAACAAACTAGCATCGTCAAGGTGCACTGCACGCCTCATCTTCGCAGGACGCCCATGACCGACCGTCGACGAGCACCACCAGGACCGAAGCTGCTGCCTCGCCACCTTTGTTCACCCTTTTCTTCGTGGGATCTCGACGATCTGTGGCTCCTGCCTTAAAGGGAGTTCACTCAAGAAGGATCCGTAGACGACCCGATGTCGACCTCTGCTAAACCAGGTACATTGAGGTGGTAGAACTTTTATAGACGGAAATAAGACTCTAATAGACAATGTATGGACTGGGCTTGAATATTATTTTATTTACAGGTTGCCCAGGTGGGGGGATCCTCACACAGAACTGTGTCTAGGTAAACGGGCCAGTATTCTGCCTATTGTCTAACCAACTTGTTTTCCTACTAAGTTTATTGTTGGTTCACCTTATTAATTGATTCATATTCCATTTGAAACTGTCCACAGTTCATGCATGTAATGTAATCTAAGAAGTAATTGTGGTACCACATTGAGACTGTATACATTTACCATTTTAGAATTGTCGGAGCACAAAGTGTGTTATTGTGATTGTCTATATAACTAAAACCTTATTTATATAAAGAACTGTGTTTTCACTAACATAGTGTGTGGACATTCTTTTGTGAGTGCTTGGGGACTAGACTGTACTTAAGAACCAGCCTGCATCACCTCCTGAGAGCTTAAGACTTGATTGCTAGACCTTCGCTACCCCATAGAGAATCTTGGCTGGGGTGCTCTGTGCTCCTACTCTGCCATATAGAGAGCAGGAATCCATATACCCCCCTCCAGTCTTTACAATAGCAAAAAAAATTATTTGATGGGTAATATGACAAGCAGATCATAGGTTTTTCAATGGGCGCATGCACAAGCTCTAGCAAATGTCTTGATGAGCCATTCTGAACTTACATGTGCCTTGGTAAATACTAAGTTGACAGAATGGGCACACATGTGGTGCAGAGACATAGATGACTTTTTGTCACATAGACAGGCACAGAACAGGAGTTAGAATGATATATATTTGTTTAATGCCAATGAATTTAGTATAAAACCTACCAAGAATCATAATAGACATTCCTTTTTGGATCTTTATATACATTCAGAAATGTGTACTAAACCATATTGCAAACCTACAGAGGTTAATTCAACTCTGCATGCTACAGGCTCTCATCATAGATCGGCAATAGAAACCATACCGATTATCAGAGCATATAGAAATTGCAGTAAACATTCTGAATGGGAATTAGAATTCTCTGTAATACAAGACAGGTTGTTACGCAGAAGTGATGAAAAGTATAATAAGGAACAGGCAGTAAGAAAAGTAAAGACAATATCTGCACAGGTTCTTCAGTACCGAAACAGAAAGGCAATAAGAATTGCATTTTGGATAAAGTAAGTTTCATTACACAATATTGGAGTCAAAGCAAGAAACTATACCAGATCCAAAACAAACATTGGTACATGTTTTTGTTAGAGCAGGAATTGAAACATTATATTAGTGATAAACCAAAAATTCTGTACAATAGAGTATGAACGTTTTACACGCGCCTCTGTCCAAGTCACATGACGGCAACAAAAGTTCAGCAGAAAACATGGTTAAGTTCGGGACTACATACAGTAGGTGACTTCAAATGTCGGCATTGCAGCATGTGCACATTTGCAATACTTGATATTCGCTCATTTACCAAGGTGCAAGGATATAACATTGAAATCAGCCAATTTCCGAATTGCAGGAGTGAATTTGTCAATTATGCAAATGTTTGTGTTTGCAATAAACTCTACATTGAAAGCACTTTAAATCACGAATCAAGTTCTTTTCAGTTTGCCAACGAAAACAATCACTTCGGGAAGGCAAACTCAGACAACATGAAGCCAAATATATATAAATTTAGATACCATAAATGTGAGAATGAATAAGAAATATGAGTTGAATATATATTTTTAGTAACACATTACCATACCTGCTATAATATTCTCAATTCTTATGTTGCAAGACCGTGAAAACATTTGTTATTTGTTTGCATTGCATGTTTTATGGTTTCCTAACTTATATCGAATAACAACGAGGGAGTTTTATACATATATAGTCTATGTTAACATACAAGGAAATTGTAGTGTGATCTCATCCATTTGGGGTTTTCGTGATTATGAGCGAACCTGTGACGGCTTGGTTGTGCTTCTTTTTTATGGATTTACAAACGTATAATGCATGACAACTAGGGACGCTGATAAGCATACAGTTGATAATAACATACAAAGACATTGGGCCTCATTACGAGTTTGGAGGTAGCCATGCCATTTTTAGTGCATGGCTACCCCCAAACTCGGGTCTGGGTCCCGCAAAATGGGAATTACCGGGCCATTCCGACCTTTGCGGGTCTGGTAATTTCCATTTGCGGGACCCAGACCCGGTACGTGCCCATTCCCATTTTGGCCCCAATAGGGCTCAATGGGAATGGGGAGGATGCTAACAATAGACCTGTTAATGAAGGGACTGTTGTTAGCATCCTGTTCTGCTAGCAGGTGCCGCTCTGCACGTCTGGTCTGACCAGGCGTACAGAGCGGGACCCGCTGCAGAACTCGTAATCTGGCGGCCCGGTATTAAGGGTGGCGGTCTCTTACGGGACCGCCACAGTTGTAATGAGGCCTATTACATGGTAATACTTATCAGTATGAATAATTAATTCATTTAAATCTTTAGACAACATTCAATAGCTAAATTAATAACGCCTCAATGCACTACGTGCATTAACATTTCTTTGAATCAGAATAACAATACACTTATCAACAATAAATATTAAAACAAAACAAATGTCTATATATTCATTTTTAAGGGCATTGGCTGATTACACTTTGAATCAAAACAACTACAGATAATAATGCTTTAATGTGACTCAGGACTATCCTTTATCGCAGTACACGGAAAAAGTGTTCCACGTAACCGTGCTGATATCACCATTAAGATATTAATATATATTCAATTCTAAAATTATTGGTTTGAACAACACGCAGAATGCAATTGACGCGGGTCACCA
This sequence comes from Ambystoma mexicanum, assembly GCF_040938575.1. Classification (NCBI taxonomy): domain Eukaryota; kingdom Metazoa; phylum Chordata; class Amphibia; order Caudata; family Ambystomatidae; genus Ambystoma; species Ambystoma mexicanum. The sequence continues at coordinate 1,577,508,766 of NC_090929.1, read as the reverse complement.
CTGAACATGTTGGGAATGAAAAGCATCAACTGCTATTATAATTATATTCTTTCATTAGACTTAATAGTATTTTGATATTTGATTCTAATAATAATAATGAAAACATATAAGCCTGTTTTTAATTGGAATCAAGACTTCTACACTTGATTGAATTTTGTAGGTAAGTATGCCAACCAGGAAGTTCATTGTAAGCACATAATATCAGACTGATGGATACTCAACACTGCAAATACCTCATATGGATGCTCCAATATAAGTTGCTTATATGATCATGGATATATATTAGGAACTATCAGTTTGATATTTAATATGTCAGAATAGTCACATTTGCAAGTAATGTTTCTATTGGTCCTAACAAGTCCGCACTGCCAAATGTATGCCCAACCAGATATATGGTCATGAGTTTTGTGCTTCAATAGAATATCTTTTTAATGCCATGGTGAACATAAGGTTATAATATTCTCAGACACTAAAAGAATATTTTATAATACTATGATGTTAAACTGGCAACGTCAAATCAAACATCACCTGAAGTGGCAGACCAGTGGCTCACCTTCTGGCACCAGGTGGTGCGGATGGGTGCCACTCACCATGGGCTGCAATCCACGCTCAGCCAGCAGAGCTGAAGAGGCAAGCTGTTAGCTATACCTTCTTTGGGAACTGGAATCTGGATTCACCCACTGGCACTGTGCACCTGTGACACTGGCACTTTCTAACACCTGTGATAGCTGCTGGCTCCACTCACGCAAGTGACACCGACCCATGGACAAAGAGTTTCAGTTTCAGTCGGGAGAGACTTCGAGTTATGAACAGTCCTACATAGATGGAAAGCATTGCACTGGAGTCACATAAGGGAAGTGTGGACCACAACCTTCCCAGCTGACAGACGACCTCAGAAAAAATAATAAGATAATACAAGGTAGCCAATCTACAGCAAGGGACATTCACCCCAATGAGGAAGCTATCACAACTTTAGAGGCAGTGAGTAATTGTTTTAGCCAATTGTCTTAACTTGTTGTGTCAGCTCATTTTTTTTGTTATTGATATTTTATCACCGTTACCCACAGAATTGGTCCGTCCTGCAAGACAACATTGTCATTGAGACCTGCGATACAAGTGCTAAAGTGTGCATGAAATTTAGAATAAAGAAAAGAAAACTTCCCTTTCATTCTGAGATGCTGCTTTCTTGGATTAAGTATGTGTGCAGTGACAATTACTGTGAGGTAAACAAGACAGAAGTAGACTCCACCTGAGAAGCTTTGCCGGTTGATGTCACAGTAGTGTGGGATATTTTGCCCACTCAGCTGTGATATGCTACATCACTTTGCTGCACTGGTGCAAGAAACACCTCAAAATGGCTGCGCTGACTCCTGTGCGTGCCAAGATCTCTAAACTGCGTTTCTGTAATAACCAGAGAATGGCTGCACCCCCTGTCACACACATTTCAGGTGGGGTGGAACAGAGTACTCGCTGCAGGAATGTGCTCGTGTGCTCTGAAACATTTAACATGGAGTAAAGTGAAGGTGGCAGCATTAGTTTGCTGAAAACCTGAAATGCCTCTTTAAAATGACACTTTCTCAACCTTAGAAGTGCTGCCTGGTGCTACATTCATCAATTTCTCAGGAACCACTGTAATTAAAAAGGCCCTGCAATGCCCAGTATCATTCATTGTGTCTCAGAGGAACCAGGCCTCATTTGAATGACAGCTCCTGTCAAATGTATCCTTGAAAAATCAACCAGGAGCTTTGTTTTCATTTTACACAGGAAACATATCTATTTTCTTTGCAACAGTATCAAGAATCATCTGTCCAGATAAAGACTCTAAATAGATGCCTGTAACTGTATCCATGCGGCAAAACAACTCCAGCATGCAAGAAAAGAACTATAGCTGCAGAAAGTCTATGTTTGCCGGAGATGAAAACCGGATTTAAAGAAATAGTAATATGTGCTTTTTTCCTGACTGGAGAGGGAAAATTGCCTATTTTAAAGTACATTGTTGTGTAAAGGCCTGCTTATTTAGAAATGTAAAAGGGATTGTTGCTGTTAAAAATACACCTGTAAACTGTTTTAATTCTATAGGTTTTAAGTCAAAATTTAAAAGGAGAAAATCAAAGCTAAAACCCAGGCTGAGTTGGCAAAATATATTTAAAAAAATACTCTGCCAGTTGCTAGCCCTGAGAAAGGGTGACACATCATAAACTTCTGGCACAGGAAAGGCTAATTGCTAGCTTGGAGGCTTTGAATACCCAGGACAAAGGGACTTCCCAAGTTGTCATCAGACCTTCGTCTTTGCTCCAGGCTGGGACAATAGCAGGCTGAGACTCTCACCCATCATATGATGTGCAGTAAACTTCAATCAAAAGCGAGGCCCCTCATCCTGCTTTAAAGGAATTGATATTTGCTTGCAGTTGGGGAAAAGAAAAAAAAAATGGATTAAGTGACAGCAGACTTCCTTTTTGTTTTAAAAAGCCTATTTTGTAACTGAACTTCAAGACATTTAACTTTGCAGCAAGAATGAGGAAAAATATGAAAAGTGTGTAGTTTTAAATCTAATGTTATGTTCTTTCTTTGAAAACTTGGTAGAACTCATTGCTGCATAAGGAACAGAAGTTACAAAGAATGAGAGATTTTGGGGCAAGTATTGATATTGCTCACAGAACATTTTGTACACATATGCCAGATGCCACGGGTAAAGGTGCATCTGTGCACAAAGTTGGGAAATTGTAGGACAAATCTTTCATGGTTAAAATTGTGAAAATGGAGCAGAAAGGCAACACCAGGTCCACAGACTTGGGGTTTGCATTGAAATATGACCCACAAGATATGTAACCTGTGCATCTGATTTTCTCAGAGGTTATAACTGTATACATATGTATTTGTGGGAAAGTTAAATTTTGGTTCCAGTAGCTGTGGGAGGTTTCTAGTCATTGTAAAAATCATCCCATAAACATGACATCCTTTTCTGTGATCCAATCAGCGAAGAGCAAGGTGGAAACTATGCTCTTGCCCAATCCTAGCATTATGGGTGTGGGTAATAAGCCTGCCCCTCCCATATACTGTAGTGATGTCATTTGGCATGATAAATAAGGGAACGTGACAGCGCACACAGAGACACTGATTCCTGACTGTCTTCCTGATTTCCTGCATGGCGTCCAGTTCCTGATTTCTTCATCCTGATTGATCCTGATTCCAGATTTCATTGCAAAGCCAATGCCATGCATTGCTGAACCCCTTTTCAGCTAGGCCTCAAATTCTAAAAATCCCAAAAACCCAAGGGAAGCATCCTGATCCAGCCTGGCTTGCTACTACTAGATGCATGCCTGCAAACTCGCCATCTCACTGATCTCCAGTCTCCAGTAACCAGAAGGGCCAATCCAGTGGAGTCTGGTGACAAGAACGCCCTAGATGATCCTGTCCGGCCCAGTTTGCCCAGCTGTCCTTGGTTAGACCCGATCCGTGTGATGACCAGAACCCTTGATGGTCCAAAATCCTAAATTAAAGTGGACTGTAGGTATTAATAGAAATCATAGAAAACCATAGCATACCTTGCTGTGCCTTGTCCTATCCCCTAAACCATTCTATCATTAACCTAATAACTTGTAACATCGTCAGAATCCTTATTGCAATCCTGTCTTTGATTTATCTTGCTAACCGCCATTTATTTAGTCATTTTTATCTTGTGTAGATCTTAAATTATCAATCCTACTTCAAGTGATCCGACTGGTTCCGCCGGAGCGGACACTGGGGATCTGGTGTTGAAGTCATGAATCAACTCTAGAGCTTACTGTGTCCCTCCTTGGTATTCTGGCTGGAATGCTCTAGCATAGAGTAAAAATATCGTTAATATTTTCTTGTCCAAACTGAGTTTATTTTCTGTTTTCACTACTGCCTATCTCCATCGGTTTAATAGCTAGAGACTTCATTTCACCTCTGGATTATACCTAAGACCTATAGCTACATCCCAACCCAAATCAGTGTATTTCACCCATTTTTCTTAAAAACCATTTGGTTAATTTTAGGAGGGAATCCATATTTTGCAAAGTTTTACATGTGTGAAATTCTTTGCAACCTTCCATTCAGATGTAACGTGTTTACTTTTGCTCAAACTATAGCTCCTGGTTGTTAGTATCTTTCCAATGTTGCTCCCATAGAGATTTGTACTGATTTATGGATTTTTGCACACATTCATTGTTTTACTCAGCCTTTTCTGAATGTCATTTCAAAGTGTAAGATTTCACATCCGTTTTTCTCTCTTGTTTGGGGAGAGAAGGTTGGATTCGAATTCTGTTTTCCATTCCTTATTCCTGATTACCTGCTGCTTCCGTTTGTCTATTTAGAATTGTTTTTGTGTGGGTTGAGGAATATTGCAGGGGGAACTCCAAACTTAAGTGCTATCTTTCCAAACAAGCCAAAAGTGTTCTTTTCTCTGGTGTTTTACATCTGTGTTGCTAAAGAGTGAATTTAAGTGCAGTACCTACCTTCTTATCTGTTATTGTCACCACATTGGTGATCGCTGCTCCATATTAAAAGTTTATGTTTGATTTGAATTTTAAATAAATGAATAAATATTACCTTTACCAACCAGCCTGATTCCTGGTCCATTGTGACCTGGGGTATTTGTTGAAAGGGTGTGATATGAGTGGTATATCACTCAGAATATTGAACCTATATATATAATAAAATAAGCATTTCAGCTGTGCGCTGCATCCTAGGGTGAGACCAGGGTGTATCGCCTGATTGAAATACTTAACAGTAAACATTTATTTACTTTTTTTAATATCCACCCTTACTGGTGCTGCGGAGAGTGCTTGGGGCTGCAAGGAAAGTGGGGCAAGAGGCAATGGCTGTGGTGCAGCACTGAGGTTTCTCGTAACAGCAGGTGTGTTCCAGTGAATAGAGCCTACGTTCTGAGCATCCTGATTGGCTGCAGCGATTATTCAGGGAGCCAATGCAAATACAAAAATCTAACCCTAGCCGGCAACTGCCACCTGCCAATTAACTATAAGCTGAAAAAGAAGATGGTTTTTGACGCCCGGCCGGGGGCAGACATGGCTGGTAACGGCCTGCCAGCCTGAGCCATGGTAGGTCAGAGTGAAGTGAGGGCCTCTGGGAGGGCCATGGATCGTTACCAGCCATGTCTGCCCCCCATGTCAGAGCAGGAAACTGTTTGCATCCCGGGGTTTATCCGGGACGCAAATGGATTCTTTCTCCACTCAGGAGATTCACACTGCTTGCGCAGTCAATCTCCCCGAGGGGAAATACAATTGAAAAAAGATAGCTGCCATCATCGGGAAAGGGGACTAATCCCTTTTCCATTTCTGTGGCAGCAGCCGAGATTGGAAGGAGCACAGGGACCGGAGCTCGAAACTCTGTTCTCGCTATGTAAGTTGGGAGGGTTGGTTTTGGGGGTGGGGGGAGGCTCCCTGTTGCCTCCCCGTATAAAAAACAAAACATTTAAAGAAATGGCACCACCCAGAGAAGGGCCTTGGGTGGCTGGCACAGCAGGCGTAGAATGTATATTCTCTCCCGCTGTACCAGCCACCTGATTGACTAATTGCCCGGGTGTACATTATCAAACAAAACGAAATGCTTCATTTGTTCATAGGAAAAAGAGAGTCCAGGATTTAAAAGGAATGGTACAAGGTTCATTTCATGGACGTGGAAGGTTCAAGACACTCCATGAATGACTGATCCATACTCTGAACAGAACCAACATTGTGAAAGCAGTGGGCGACTCTACCACCAATCAGCTATCCAATGTCAACCTCTCCACGCACCAACTCACACATGCTGATGAATATGTACTTTCCAAGGGACTGAGAATCTGCTCCAGCCAGAAACTAGTCACAATTCAAATTTTTGGAGAAATCAAAGACTACATATGATGATTACATCTCAAGGAATATTTTCATGGGCTGAACAATGATCAACGGACATGTCCAGATTGTGATGGAACAAACAAATGCTTGCATTGGACACCATCACTTGGCCATAGTCTGAACATTGAAGCATACATTAACTGTCTCAGAAAACATATAAAATCTGACAAACTCAAAAAACAAAATATAACTAAACAGAACATTAACTCCCAAGAAAGAAGGGCAAAATGAACTCTCCAAACAAACAAGCAAATTATGATAAAATCTGCAGACATTAGTGGCGCTGTTGAGGTCATGAATATTCAGAAAAATAAAGGAGACAATCTCTTAACCCAGACTACAGTAACTAAGTGATGACCCTACCATTGTGTACAAAACATCTCTGGAACAAATCATCCAACACATGGTGTGCGGAGGAACACCTCCAATGTCTGCTACCAAACAATCTGACTCCTGCAATATTCTGTATACTCCCAAAGTTCCACAAAGCTGGAAATCCGTGCCAGCCAATCATCTTGGGGGTCAACACATGAACCTAAGCCAAATCTGGAAACATTGAATCTATCCTTAAACCTATGTACCTGTGCTCTGGAAAGACATGGCACCTTTTAAGAGACTGGCAGACCGATCCATCACCCTGCACAATTCATTGCAGCTAATACACCGCACAGTGATAGTGGGTATGCAGTGATAAAATCGTGGCACAAAAATCACCTATACAATAAATCGCGGCAAAAATGCCATGGTTTGACCCGGCAAAGGTGTGCCCCATTATACCATTTAAGGGGAGCGGGGGTAGCGGGAGTGTCCCGCGCTCCCCTTAAATGTTATAATGGGTACGGTCGGTGTGGAGTGTGCATCCTTTACATATACTGCGGTGGAAAAACCGCAGCATTTTTGCCTCGATATTTTGTAACCACAGCAATTTTTGCCGCAATTTTAACACATGGAACCTGATAGTGGACCCAGGCAGTGTTCACTGTGTCAATGCAGGAGCACCTGCACTCTTTTGGGAGGCTCCACTGACCGCTCAAAGGGGTTGTGAAATGTATTAATACACCCATCTCTACAGGATGATCCTAGTGTTCTTGGGCCCCCTCCATACCACCTTGACAGTGCCCCTGGAGATGCAATCTACATATATGCCAAATCCCAAGAGGCATATCATAGCTTCAAGGACTAATTGCCAATGCTTTGCCAATATACAAACGAGCATGCACATGGACAGAAGTGATTCTGTCATTTTCCAATTCATGCTGCAATGCAAATTATGTAATGCACTCTAACTTGCGCCCCCTGCAGGGCGAATGACACAACAGGCCAGATTCTCAAAAAAACGTGCATCTCAATTAAATGCACAATGGTGTAAAGATACCCCTGTGCCATTGCTGATTTCATTGTGCTTCAATAATCGACAAAAATATGATGATTGAATGCACTCAGCACGGCGATGATCACACTGGGCCTGATTCACGGAATTTTTTGCAGGAGTTTTTCGGACTTTGCAGGGATTTCGCGCTGGTCCCGCACACCTCTACCTGCTGTCGAGTGCCTTGGATGGGCCGGGCCTTTAGAGAGAGTTAAATAGGGGGCAGAACATGCATATTACCCGGTTAGGGAGAATTCTCTGTTTAGGCTGAATTTCCTAACCTAGTGAGTCCCCCAGCAGCTTTACTGGATTTCTGGAGTTTGTTTTTTTCCATCCTGCCATGAGTGGGACTCTTTTTCTCCCACTCTTGGACATGAATGTGGTTAATTCCTTTGAATATCAATGTTTTCTATGGGCTATGGGGTCTTTTACTTCATAGGGTCTCATATGTTTTGCTATGTGTGTTACACCGCACCCTCCGAGCCGTAACACCGGGGCGTCCGAGAGGACCCCCACCATAGACTCCATACACTGGGACTGACTACTGTCTCCCAGGGCATGTAAAGTCACCATTGGCTTTACTAGACCTAAATTTACTAACCGAACTATTACAAACCATCCTATTGTGGACGTACTGGTAGGGGTAATTCGATTACCCCTGGGTCTGTTGTTCGAAGGGGGCACTGTCCCGTCCCCCGTCGTCGAGTTTTGGCTGGTGGCAGTGGAAACTACTTGTTATATTCGACCCCGAATATAACTCTATGGGATTCTTCCCATTGTTGGAGGTTAATGCTTTTTTCTCGTTAGTCTCGAACATACCACCGGTTTATTTGTCTTAAACATAAATATATTTTCTGCCAGAACTCGGTTTTTAAAATGGCGTCTGTGTTCATCTCTGTAACTCCTAAACCAAAGGTTGAGCCCTTTGTATTTGTATTTGTATTTATTTTATTTATAACGCGCAACCCGCGGGCATCAGGGCGCAATTTGTAAGGTTACAGAAATGCATAGATACAGGAGTCGCAATGCATGAATTTACAAAGGAATGACATTACATGATATGAACAGGACATTAAGTACAAGTAAAACAGTCAGAAGGTCAGAGAAAGTAAGACAGAGGCGCTGTGCGTGACTTTGTTGCACTTTTGGCGGGCTTCTGCACAGAAGCCCTCCAAAGTGGTGCCATTCTGTATGGGTACCACAGGGGGTGTGGGAGGGGGTTTAGGCACCCTGGACTGAGTTGCCTTGCCAACTCAAGTCGCACTCTGGTGTGATTGGCCCAAGTGGTAAGCCACCCCGCTCACCACTTAGCGTGTTTTGATTGACAGCTAGGCTGAATGAATGGGGGTTTTCTGCATAAAAGCAGGGCTTTTGGGACTGGATCTTCAGAAGTCGCCACAGGACCTAAGAATCCGACGAGGGTAAAGCTGAGCCGACCTGCAACGACGACACCTCAGGTGGAGCCCCGCTGAACCGTCTCACCACTTCCCGACGACAGAGGAGATCTCCCCGCCGGAGAGTCTTTTTCCCCTGACTGGTGGGCACAACCAGTCCCCTTTGCTTTTTCTTCGCTTCCAGGGCGTAGTGGTCGAATTGCCCGTGCTGAGCACCCCGGCAACCGGATAGCCACTAGCCCATACCGCGACCAAAAGTGGTGCCTTGTGACGGTGCACTCCGTGGCTGGTCTCTTCCCTGGTGGTGCAACGATCTTCAACTTTCCTTCGACGACGAGATCATCTCTTCTCTTGGCAAAGCCCCGACTTGCATCCACCACCAGGAACAACTGCCCCCGCCGGAGCGGTCTCTCCACATACAAGGTACCGTGTCCGCCTGGCTTCCCTGGTGACGGTTAGCGTGAGGTGTCTTAATCCTCACCTCTCCATTGCATCACCTCCAAGCTTTCTTAACTTTCTGTTCTGAACTGGTCCAATCTTTCGATAACAATTTGCAACAAAGACTCGAAGTGCATTTCCACTGTGATACTTTTTGGGACATATCGCCTTGCCTCTCTCCGAGTGGTCCTGGCCTCTGAACTTTGCGATCTACAGTAGACCCTGCCTTACTTGCATTGCATTTGTTCGTAAAAGTGTTGGTACCGAGTTGATTTCATAGCCTGCCTTTTCTCTCCCATTCTAACGAATACTAGAGTGCCATCTAGGTTAAAGCATTCACCTCTGTCTGCAAATAAGTGGTGCTGTTGAACCTAGACTTGTCGAACTATTGTTAGGGGGATTGATTTACTTATAGTAATTGTAATTGAAGTTGTTTGCCGTATTAGTGCCAGAGTGTTTTTCATAGATGTGTTGTTATAAATAAATACCTATATATCTTTACACCCAAGCTCTGTTCCGTGTTTGCTTGTTCTACTGTGTAAATTGCCCTATTTTGTATACTCCACATACTGCCTAACTTTTCTTGAGAGAAGTCTGACTGCTCAGCCACAGCTACCAGGTGAATCTGTGTGGTACAGACAGCTACCAAGTGGGTTTACTGCCAACACCTGTAAGCCTAAATCTTTTGCAGTGGTCCCAGAGGGAACTGCACAGGTTTTCCGCTTAACACTGGTGTACAGCGGTGGGATTTGTATCGAGTATACAGTTTAGAGTGCTCTTCAACAATTTAGGATAACTAACCACAAAGCTTAGCACTAAAAGCAACTTTCAAAAAACATGTCTACTATGGAAGTTTACAGTCAAGGGTCCTTGTCAGGTGCAAATGCTGAGAGTTTGAGAGCTCGCTGTAGACAAGAGAATCTTTCTGTAAGGGGCACGAAAGTAGAACTGATAGCGAGATTGCTGGACAACCAAAGTCTGTGTACCGGTTCAGAGGAACCAACTTCTCCAGCAAATGTAGATAACAGTAATGGTGTTGATCTAAATCAAAGTTCTGATGATAGCGATGAAGAGGCTGAAGAGGAAAGAGAGGCTAATGAAACTGTCTCCCCTGCTCCTCTGTCTGCCTTACCAGCTGTACCTATAGGGCCTATAACAGGCCCCACACTAAGTCCTCAAGTCCTTGAACTAGAAAAAATGAAAATAGACTTGGAATTCAGAAGGATTACTGATCAAACTGAACAGAAACACCAAGAAATGCAACAAATTCTTAGGCTCCGAGAAATGGAGCTCAAGCATGAGTTAGAAATGAAAAAGTTGTCTGTCGAAACTGCTTCTGTCTCTGGCTCCTCTAGAAGTTCCAGTCCCAAAATACCCCGGATGCCGAAGGAATTAATTGGTATGTATGAACCAAAGTTGGATGTGTTGGATTGGCTGAGTTTGTTTGAGTACAATCATGGGCTCCAGAACATCACAGGTAATGAGTTGCTTACCTGGCTGTTCTCTAGGCTCCCCCCTGTTGCAACTGATGTGGTAATGGAGTTGGGGAGGAGGATAGGAAAGAGTACAAAAGTGTGAAACTAGCTTTGATAGCTAGATTCGGGAAGACCCCTTCCCAGTATCGTAAGAGGTTTAGAATCCTCAAAAAGCATGACGGTACCCCTTGGGCTACCTGGGTGAGTGAAGGGTTGAAAAACTTAGAGGGATGGATTAAGGGGTACAAAGTGAACACTTATGAGGGTATGAAGAATCTTTTTATGTTGGAGTCTATTTATGATGCCTGTTCTCCTGAGCTCAGACAGCACTTGGCTAATTCGAAGGAATTGGATTCCAGGAAGCTAGCTAAGGCTGCTGACTTGTGGGTTGCCAACAGGGCTACTCATAAGGATTATGGGGCAACTCAGAAAAAGGATGAGGGAAAACAGCCTAAAAGAGACTCAAAAGAGAATTCTAATAACTCAAATTCCAAAGAGGGCCCCAAACAAAACCAGAAGGGTAAGCCACAAGGAAAACCGCAGCAGAATAGTGTGCCTTCTGGTGCCAAACCAGAAGGAGGCCAGAACAAGCCACCATTCCAAAAAAGCATTCGGTAAATGCTTTGTTTGTGGCTCGACTGACCACGTGAAAGGAGATCCCAGATGTAAGGGTAAACCTTCAGGGGTCCAGCTTGTCTCCTTAGACTTCGCTCCAGAGGAGGAAGTCCAAATGGCAAGTGGAAACTTTATACTGCTGGCTGACAAACCCATTGGAGTCTCAGCCAGTGTTTCTTTAGTATCTCTGGGGTTGTGGGAACAACAGAATTTAGATGTCTATAATTCTATCCCCGATAATACTAAAGAGTATTATAAGGACAGTGTCCAGGTGAATGGTCAGGAGACTCCTGCCATTAGGGAAACTGGGGCCAGCATAACTGTGGTGGATAAATCGTTTTTTCAGGCTGAGGATGTTGCTAAGGCACCCAAACGCCTCACCAAGTTAGCTGGAGGGCCTGTGCAGATGCTTCCCCAATTACCAGTTCTCATCCAGTGTAACGACATGACTGTGAAGATACCTGTCAGCATACAGAGTGAGGTACCAGGACGCGTTCTGTTTGGTAACGATTTGAAAACTCTCGGAGTTGTATCGCATACCCCAGACCTCCTAGTAAACGGTTACTGGAGCTAACCAGACCTGCAAGGGAGAGAATCATGCAAGGTACTCTCCAGGAGATGATGAAGAAAGAAATCACTCCTGCTCCACTGGAATTGTCAGCTGCTGTCTCAAAGAAATCAAAAGCAAAAGGGAAACTTAAGACTTCTATACCGAAACCAGCAGCCAGCATTTGAGTTCAGCCAACAAGGACTTCCCCGCAGTGGTCCAAAGTTACACCCGTAACTCCACCTCCAGCTGCGGCTGAGAGGGAGGTACAACCCTGTGTGGTAGAATTAGACTCTGAAGAAGAGCTAATGGAAGGCCAGGAACTCATTGGAGATCTGGATCCTGTTGACCATCCTGAGCTGCAGTCGTTACTGGCAGAAGGTGGACCCAACAGGGCAGACTTCAGTAAGGGAAAGAGGGAATGTCCAACTCTGGAAGGTCTTCGCCACCAGGCAGAAGCTCAGGCTGAAGGGCAAGAGCCTGGGAAATACAGGTTGCACTGGGAAGCTGGCCTCTTCTACAGTGAACCGACCGAGTCTGCACCTGGAGACTACAAACAACTTGTAGTGCCCCAAGAGAACAGACCACAGTTCTTGCAGTTAGCCCACGAGATTCCTTTGGCTGGTCACTTGAGCTTCAAGAAGACCAAGGAAAGGCTCTCTCTCTACTTTTATTGGCCAAAGATGGGGGCCGAAGTAGAAAAACACTGCAGGAGCTGCCACACCTGCCAGACCTCTGGTAAGGTTGGCTCCAAGAATGTGGCACCTTTAGTGCCTCTCCCAGCTGTGGGAGTCCCATTTGAGAGAGTAGGGATTGACATTGTTGGTCCCCTTGATCCTCCAACCTCCGCAAGCAACAGATTTATACTTGTTGTAGTGGACCATGCTACAAGGTATCCTGAGGCAATTCCTATGAGGACTGTTACAGCTCTGGCTGTGGCTAAGGCCCTCCTCGGTATTTTTACCAGGGTCGGGTTTCCTAAGGAAGTAATCTCTGACAGGGGGGTCAAACTTTATGTCCCACTAAATGAAAGCCATGTGTAAAACCTGTGGAGTTACTTACAAGTTCTCAACAGCTTACCACCCACAAACCAATGGGTTGGTAGAACGGTTCAACCGAACCATGAAGAGCATGATAGGTGCGTTAGAAGAACCCCTTAAATGAAAGTGGGACCTTCTACTGCCATGCCTTCTCTTTGCTTATAGAGAAGTCCCTCAGGAGGAAGTAGGTTATTCTCCCTTTGAGCTCCTCTATGGTCATCCCATCCGAGGTCCATTGGCCCTGATTAAGGAGGGGTTGGAGAGTGCTCCTTCCCCCTGTAAGCGATATTCAATCAACACTACAGCTAAGTCAATGCCTAGTCTGGGATTCTGAGGAAAACCCTTATTGATGTATTTTGATGTCCAGTTCAGTACTCTGGATGACAACCCTTGTATAACACCCCCCTCTAAGAATCCCCCTGACCCCACTGAGCCAAGAATTAGGTTTGTTTTTCAAATTAAAAAGGTTTATTTGAAAATGTAAACAATATATATATAGCACACTTCTATAAATAAATTGATAATGGATATTACACTTGTGAATATGAGCAGTAATCAGCAAGAGGTAACTTATGAATAGGAACAGAAGAATAAGGTGGGAAAGAATGCTTTATATGGTTCAAGGAAACGCAATGATGAATGAAATGCAGTACAGAAAATAACTTGATATGGCTTCAACAAAAGACAATGTAATCACGTTTCCTTGACAATTCACTACCCCCCTATGCAATGTAAGAAATGGAAGGAGAGCACACAGTCTTCAAGAATCCCAACAAAATGCAATACGAAATGCAGTTCCCCCCAGCAAACTTAGAGGAAAACAGGTAGAGGTTTGAAACACAGGCCCAAAATGCTTTGAATGTGATGACAATGAAGTGAGAAATGTGCTAAAAATGCTTTTAATTCCCTCTAGAGGTTCAGGGTGGGTGATATCTAGTTTATATTAGTTCAGGCTCACCTTAGCAATGCTCTATGTGTAACCAGCAGGTTAAAACAAATTTTAGAAAGCAAGAAGCTGCTGATTTTTACACGTGGCTGAAATTGTGCAAAATGTCAAATCGCGGCAAATTTACTTGCGCGCGTCAAGCGTAATTACGGAGGCACTATAAGGAGGTTGGTTCTAGGTTCGATGGAACGCCTAGAATCTTAGCTTTAAGATGAAAGTTAAATCTTGTTCCTAGCACAAACGGTTCCAGAGATACGGACGATTTTGTGAAAGTAGTTTTTCAGATTTAAAATTTTAAAGCTCAGAATGACAGATGACAGTTTTCAGTTTAAAAGATGACAGAATGACACAATTCTAGGAGGCAATTCTAAATAGGTTAAAATAGTTTTAATTTGATTATTTTAAACTAAGAGATTAGTCTGGCACAGTCTTAGAGTACTCACACTATCTTTTGGACAGGAATGACTTTGTCACCGATCTGGTCAACAGGTTGAACCGGACTTCTGGCGGTTCTGCTCACAGCGGTCTGGTCTCTGGTTCTGCTCTCAGCACTGCACAGTTCTGGTCTCTCTGGATCTCTGGTCTCTCTGGATCTTTGGTCTCTCTGGATCTCTGGTCTCTGGAGGTTGATGGATTTGAAGTCTGGAGTCTCCCGGCAAAGCGTCCCGCAAGAAAGTGGAAAGTGAATTTCCTACATGGGTTTCAGTGGCCCTTTTTATGTGTTTTGAAAATGGGTGTGTGCCTGGGCCTAGCTAAGCCTGCCCCTCTCACTTGTCATTGGCCCAATTCTCCCCTCTCCCATGATTGGGGGAAAGAAATGGAGTGTCAGAGTGATGCTGTAGGTTTTACGGTCAGAGGAACCTCCCCTTGTCAAATTGCACACAAATCTATTTCTGATCCAAATACATATTTATCCATGTACCATTTTTCTAATATTATAGGTCCAGTTAACATATTTTCTGTAGCACCAAACCATCCGAGCCCTGTCTTTGTACGATGTTGTGTCCACTGATGACAGAATTCTCCCCTTTTCATCCAGATAACGACCTCTAAACCTTTCCAGATTTTACACAAATGTGCACCAGGGATATGGGTTTCAGATGATAAAGTGTCAGATTTTTAACATGCATACTTTTGGAGTAACAACCTTTTTTCCACTACTATCCCCAAGAACATCCCACAGGGTCCTAACACCTTTTAAAATGTGCACGGAAAAATCCCAAGAATAATGATATTATTTATATAATTTTGACCAGTCCGCACTATGAGTTATCTATCTTTTTAAAATTATGCCCTGGTCAAAAAGGGGTGTGGCTTCCCACATCACATGGTGGAATAACTGGTTTATCCACTTCCCCCAAGCTCAATGATGGTTTTAGGCAGTGTCCTCCTGTGCTCACAACATAGGCAAAAATGGGTGGCAGCCTATTTTTCATGTTTTCCCTGTGCACTCTCTGGGGAGTTCTGGCCATCATGATGTTTTCCATGCCAGTACTGCACACTTTTATAGTAGGGCTTGGATGCATGGGTAAAAACATCCCACACCCCAAGCCAGTCAGAGTGACTGACTACGTGATAGGTCACCGGAGGAGAATGTCGCACAAGATGACAGAAGCAAGCGATAACTTGAAAGCTGGACAAGCATTGGTCAAGCACTGGCATGATCAAAAGGCTAACATGGTTGAGTTCACTCAAGACCAGCTAGTTCTCGTTATGATCCCAACAAGGCAGAGGGCCTTGCAAGACAAATGGATGGGACCCTTCAGAGTTGTGGGTAAACTCGGAGAGGTCAACTATCTGGTGGACTTGGGCAATCCCAAGGAGCCACCGACAGTCTTCCACACCAACCGACTCAAAGCGCATGTCTCGAGACCTGATGTAGGAGCGTTGCTTCTAGCATCATCCGAGGAAGAAGAAGAGAGTGAAGCTCTTCCGGATCTCCTCAGAGGCTTACCGTTAGACGAAAAAATTGAAGGAGTAAATCTCTCTTCAACTCTGACACCTGAGCAACAAGAAGAGTGCAAATCTATGTTGAATTAGTTTACCTCTCTGTTCTCACTTTCACCAGGCTTGACCCCTTGGGGCCAGCATGACATACTCACTGGTGACTGTCTGCCAGTCAAAAGCAGAGGATACCGAATGTCAGAAAACGTACGACCCACATCAAAGGTGAAGTCAGCAAGATGCTCGATCTCTGGGTAATAGAGCCCTCTACTAGTCCATGGTCTAGCCCAGTTGTGTTAGTACCAAAGGCCGGATCTAAAGAACTTAGATTCTGCGTGGATTATAGAGCTCTTAATGCAGTCACCAAGACTGATGCCCACCCTTTGCCAAGAACACATGAGTTGGTGGATAAACTTGGCGCTGCCAAGTACCTCAGCACATTTGACTTGACGTCAGGCTATTGGCAAATAGCCCTGACAGACCATGCCAAGGAGAAAACTGCATTTTCCACCCCCGTTGGCTTATACCAGTTTAAGGTAATGCCTTTCGGATTGAAAAATGCACCTGCTACATTTCAACGGATGGTAAACCAGGTTCTAAATGGGATGGAGGACTTCTGCATGGCATACTTGGATGACATAGCAGTGTTCAGCAATTCCTGGGAAGAACATGTAACCCACCTAAGAGATGTTTTGCAGGCTCTTGGACGAGCCAATCTGACCATAAAGGCGAGTAAATGCCAAATTGGACAGAGTAAGGTAGTCTATCTTGGACATGAGGTAGGAGGTGGAGAAATAAGGCCTTTGATCAGTAAGATTGAAGCTGTGCAAAATTGAACAACACCTACTACTCAGACCCAGGTGAGAGCCTTTTTAGGCCTCACTGGGTATTACAGGAATTTCATTGAGAACTATGGGACCATAGCTTCTCCACTGAATGTCATCTCCTCGCCCAAATTTCCTAAAAAGGTTAGATGGAACGAGGAGTGCAATCAGGCTTTCAAAAACCTGACAAAGGCTCTTTGCCAAGCCCCAGTACTCAGAGCTCCTGATTACCGCCAAACTTTCATGTGCAGACAGATGCTTCAAATGTAGGAATAGGTGCCGTACTCAGTCAACTGGATGGGAAAGTTAGGGAGCACCCTGTTTGCTTCATCAGCCGCAAGCTGAAGGATCCTGAAACAAGGTGGGCAACAATCGAAAGAGAGTGCTTTGCTATCGTGTGGGCTCTGAAGAAGTTAAGGCCATACTTGTATGGTTTTACTTTTGTCATTCAGACTGACCACCAACCCTTGAGATGGTTAATGCAAATGAAAGGGGAAAACCCAAAACTACTGAGATGGTCGATCTGCCTGCAAGGGTTTGATGTTACCATTGAGCACAGGTCAGGGTGTCACCAGCAAAATGCTGATGTTCTCTCTAGGATGTATGTCATCGACTAGAGGTATGAGATTCATCCAGGAGTGGATTAAATCCTCCTGCCCCTTATTCTGGGGGGGCGAGTGTTAGGGAGAATTCTCTGTTTAGGCTGAATTTCCTAACCTAGTGCGTCCCCCAGCAGCTTTGCTGGATTTCTGGAGTTTGTTTTTTTCCATGCTGCCACGAGTGGGACTCTTTTTCTCCCACTCTTGGACATGAATGTGGTTAATTCCTTTGAATGTCAATGTGTTCTATGGGCTATGGGGTCTTTTACTCCATAGGGTCTCATATGTTTTGCTATGTGTGTTACACCGCACCCTCCGTGTCATAACACTGGGGCGTCCTAGAGGACCCCCACCATAGACTCCATACCCTGGGACTGACTACTGTCTCCCAGGGCATGTAAAGTCAACATTGGCTTTACTAGACCTAAATGTACTAACAGAACTAGTACAAACCATCCTATTGTGGACGTACTGGTAGGGGTAAAAGGTTGAGCCCTTTGTTCCACTTTTGGCGGGCTTCTGCACAGAAGCCCTCCAAAGTGGTGCCATTCTGTCTGGGTACCACAGGGGATGTGGGAGGGGGTTTAGGCACCCTGGACTGATTTGCCTTGCCAAC
This sequence comes from Ambystoma mexicanum, assembly GCF_040938575.1. Taxonomy (NCBI): domain Eukaryota; kingdom Metazoa; phylum Chordata; class Amphibia; order Caudata; family Ambystomatidae; genus Ambystoma; species Ambystoma mexicanum. Next base: position 1,577,491,080 of record NC_090929.1, on the reverse strand, counting down.
TCAAGTCGCACTCTGGTGTGATTGGCCCAAGTGGTGAGCCACCCCGCTCACCAATTAGCGTGTTTTGATTGACAGCTAGGCTGAATGAATGGGGGTTTTCTGCATAAAAGCAGTGCTTTTGGGACTGGATCTTCAGAAGTCACCACAGGACCTAAGAATCCGACGAGGGTAAAGCTGAGCCGACCTGCAACGACGACACCTCTGGTGGAGCCCTGCTGAACCGTCTCACCACTTCCCGACGACAGAGGAGATCTCCCCGCCGGAGAGTCTTCTTCCCCTGACTGGTGGGCACAACCAGTCCCCTTTGCTTTTTCTTCGTTTCCAGGGCGTAGTGGTCGAATTGCCCATGCTGAGCACCCCAGCAACCGGATAGCCACTAGCCCATACCGCGACCAAAAGGTGTCTTCAACTTTCCTTCGACGACAAGATCATCTCTTCTCTTGGCAAAGCCCCGACTTGCATCCACCACCAGGAACAACTGCCCCCGCCGGAGCTGTCTCTCCACATACAAGGTACCGTGTCTGCCTGGCTTCCCTGGTGACGGTTAGCGTGAGGTGTCTTAATCCTCGCCTCTCCATTGGGTCGCCTCCAAGCTTTCTTAACTTTCTGTTCTGAACTGGTCCAATCTTTCGATAACAATTTGCGACAAAGACTCGAAGTGCATTTCCACTATGATACTTTTTGGGACATATCGCCTTGCCTCTCTCCGAGTGGGCCTGGCCTCTGAACTTTGTGATCTACAGTAGACCCAGCCTTACTTGCCTTGCATTTGTTCGCAAAAGTGTTGGTACCGAGTTGATTTCATACCCTGCCTTTTCTCTCCCATCCTAACGAATACTAGAGTGCCATCTAGGTTAAAGCATTAACCTCTTTCTGCAAATAAGTGGTGCCGTTGAACCTAGACTTGCCGAACTATTGTTAGGGGGATTGATTTACTTATAGTAATTGTAATTGAAGTTGTTTGCCGTATTAGTGCCAGAGTGTTTTTCATAGATGTGTTGTTATAAATAAATACCTATATATCTTTACACCCAAGCTCTGTTCCGTGTTTGCTTGTTCTACTGTGTAAATTGCCCTATTTTAGATACTGCACATACTGCCTAACGTTTCTTGAGAGAAGTCTGACTGCTCAGCCACAGCTACCAGGTGAATCTGTGTGGTACAGACAGCTACCAAGTGGGTTTACTGCCAACACCTGTAAGCCTAAATCTTTTGCAGTGGTCCCAGAGGGAACTGCACAGGTTTTCCGCTTAACATACCCATACATATTACGTGGGGATCTCGAGGGACAGCCTGCACGAGGAAATCACACGCCCGGCAGCAGGCAAAACCAAGTGTATCCAAGCGTAAGCCCTAATCGCATTGGAATCACCACGCAAAGGTGAGGTTCGACCGGGTATTTTAGGTGTGCATGCACGCAGTGGGTGCTTGTATGCAGTGTAGCGGGGTGCAGCGAAGGTTTATGGGGGTTCACAGGCAGATTAACCAGAGTTGTCCCTGAGTTATGAAAAATGGTAAGCAGGTTGTAGGGGTGCCGGTTACAGTTCCGAGGGACTCTATGCAGTGCCGCCGAGGTGCAGGCTTGGTTTCGGGGGACCCCGCGCAGTATCACCAGGGTGCATAAGTTTGCGGCAGAGGAGCCTGCTAAGGTAGGTGTATGGGGCTGGATTTGCTTTGCGTGGGTCGTGATGCGACGTTCCTGCCATGACTTGCGCATAGAGTTACTTAGCAGGATTCATTCCATGAATATGCGTAGCATGCACAAAATGTTGTGCATGTAGGTACGTGCAAAGCTGTTCTCGGTGCAGGGACTTTTTAGGGATCAATGCTCACTTTTCCTATGAGTCGAGCCCACTGTTTCACAAATAAACACAAATAATATCGCAAAAAGACTAAATCCAACAGGGTGCACATGTCTGAAGTGCATTGGCCAGATGCACTCAAAAGTATCGCAAAACAAGTTACGCTGCCACAATAACAAGCACATCATCTCATGAGCACATAAAATGTGCACAACTCAGCAAAGAAACTGCCACAAAGCATGAATTAGCCCTGAACACAAACTGGAAAACTGAAACAACATTTAACTGCATACCGCCCCCTGACATGACATCCACCAACACAGAAGTTGGCCAAGAAGGCAACTTCAGCCAGGATGATCTAGACATCATGATCTCCTATCTGCTTGACAATGAGGTAACCTTATACAACCTACCCTGGAAAATGGCAGGTCTTGTAATAGAAAATGCCCTCTGCTGTGAACTGCCTCACAGCAGTAAAGACCTGGGAGTGGGACAAGGAAACACAAAATAAGTAAAGAAAAGACGAGAAGATCTCAAGAGGCGATCAAAGGAGAGGATGACAGGCCAGCATGTTCATGTCAGTTGCACAAGTGGTGGCGTGGCAGCGGACAACACCGTCACCCCAAGAGAAGTTGCAGTGTCAGGCATGCCAAATACTGTGGCAGTAGGTGGCATCGGGGAACCCGGCATAGCCACACAAAAGCAAGGTAAGGCAATATCATGCACGTTTGAATGTAATTGATCTTCATGAGTCCCACAGTGTCCCTGCAAAGTGACAGCACACCACAATGTACCCTCACATATCTTTCCATACACAATGTATGTGTGCTGCTCTGAAACAGCACCATCAGTGCACCTGGTCATGTCATGTCAGTGGATTGGCATTCTATGTCACCACCAGACATTAGCCAACTGAGGACACATAATGAAGTGAGAGGCAGGTAAGAGAATAGGAAAGTGGGAAATAGGGAGGGAGAGATGCAGTGGAAAAATACCAGGGCACTCAGGAGCATATGATTGCATGTGTGTCATGCAGTGTTTCTACACTTTCTTATTGCATAACACATGACTGCCCTCAACCAAGTGCACAGCCATTAATCAATATACACAAACGTGGTTCACACAACTTGCACAGGTGTCAGAAAATGCCTGAAGGAACGAAAACTCCCTAGCTGTAAAGGGTGGTGCCAACCAGGACCTTCACAGATGGCACCACACACTTATTCCAGGAACAATATGTCTTGTACATGACACATGCCACACACCTACATTCCTTACATTAATGTTTTCTCAAGAACACACACAACCAGGAAAGGACATGAGTGCATCAAATCCTGAAATGCTGCTACTTAAGGGGGAAGAAGAGGACCAGGCAGTCAGAGGAGAACCAGGTAAGCGTCAATGTGAGCCAACATGTAGCCAACCGTGGCCTCAGCTGGACCACAGGTACAATTGAGCACCGCCACCTCTCCTGGACAATCAGACACACCAACACTGAAACAAGACACACCACACCATGCAGTAAAGGCTGCAAGAAAAAAAACAGGGCCACCTGGGAATAAGAGATACTTAGCCCACAGTGTGGTCCAATGGTTCTCCATAAACAACATGTTGGGCCAAGGCCAGTTGGATTGTGAAGGGAAGTGGCAGACAGTCGCAATGTCATTGTACAGAGAGCAAGAACCACCAAAGAAGAGGTGAGGGCAATATGTGAATCATTGGACTGTTGAAGACACAGTGGGCTGCAGATGAGGCAGTGTGCAGAGACCATACCCGCTACAAACAGGGTTGCTGCTGCTCTTGATGAATATGTTACCCCTATGGCCATGGGCTTAATTTTGCAGTAGTGCATTGACCCCTTCAAAACCCTGCATGCCCCACAACACATGACACCAGCAGTAGAGCCGCGGGTGGACACCGCCAACAAAGTGAACCCCCAACATTGTCACTGACATAGCCAGAGACATGCGACTGAAAAAAAACATTTTTTAAGTATTTATTAACTTGTTTGAACTTTTTCGGAGGTGAAGTTCACTATCAAGTTGTAGCATGTTCTGTTTATACAAATCATAATGCCAGCTGTCAAGATCGATAGATTTATGTTTTGTTAAGGCAACCTGGTGATTGCCTTAGCAATGGTAACTAGACATTGCTTGAGTTGGCCACGGTATTAGCAAAATTGACCTAAAAACATTTGAGCAAAAATATTTGATCGAATTTTTTTTTACTTTTTTTTGGTCAAATTTAATTAAATATATATAAGGGGTGGGAAAGGGTATAGATTAGGTTGCAGGTAAGTGGGCAGGTTGCGGGGGTCTCCCCCAGCATTTTAGACCAGAAAACATGTCAAATAAATTCGATTAAATGTGATTAGGTCAGATGTTTTAGGACAAATAGGCCCAAACCATGGCCACAGGGGTTTCCCACCCTGATGCTATGATATGATAGGTTTTTTATAACGCGCTTAATACTCAGAGGTTTCCAAGCGTGGACCCTTGGATCAAAGCACGGACCCAGGGTTTGAACCTGTGTTGCTCCGTGTCATCTCGCTACCAAGACGAGCATGTTGTCGCTGAGCTATCCTCCCGAGACGTCGTTGTATAGGAGTGGGGCTTTCTTTGCATGCATATAATGGCCTCCAAGAATACATCCATTCTTATCATATTGCATGCATCACATGCACAATGTGGGTTAAGTGGCCATCTGCATTGATTGCTATGATGTCACTGGATTCACAGGGATTGGGCTGGGGTGGAGATGTGCACTGCAATCTTGTATGGTTGCCAATTCTCTGTGGGAAAGTGCATGTCAGTTAACATCTGGCCCAGTAGCCAGTTCTTCTGTTGATCATGCACGCCCTTGATCCACAGACCGGGGAGTCAGATCAGCACGCATGGCAGCTTATGTGAAACAACTGATAACCTCGTCACCACGTAATGCAAATCCACATCCCTTTGTCCATCAGCAGCATCATGTCGGACAGGTGGACGGGGCTGTAAATCCGGGCAGATTTCAAAGTGCAACTCATGTCTTAGTGCAATGTTATACAGGGCTGCACAGTCTACAATTGCATGTGGTTAGGGGTTTGAACAGGAGCAATCCCCCAGAATGGCCCAAACACCTGAAGCGTGATTTAAGTATGCCAAATGTGCATTCAGTCAGATTCCTGGGGCCAGATTACAAAAACTTTGCACTGGTTCAAGTGCAAAGTTTGCACAGCATTAGCACTAGGACAAAGTGTGCCCTATTTTTAAAAACACTCGGACACATTAAAACACATTGCACCTTGCCAAGTGCCGTTTGGCATATTAAAAGAACCAGCGCTAAAACTGCCCTAGTGCTAAACGATTTTGATGCATTTTTGCATCAGGGCAAAGTTTGTTCTAGTGCTAATACCATTCCGTATTAGCACCAGGGCAAACATTGCCCTTGTGCAAAAATGAAGTGAAAATGCATCTTTTTTGCACTAGGGGAATTTTTGACCTGGTGCTTTTAATATGTCAAACTGCACTTGTTGAGGTGCAATGTTTTTTTAATGTGTCCCAGTGTTTTTAAAAATAGGGCAAACTTTACCCTAGTGCTAATACCATGCAAACTTTGCACTTGCACGGTGCAAAGTTTCTGTAATCTGGCCCCTGGTGTGTACGCCGGCTGCACTGTAACATTGCTGCCCTCGGGGCACCTGGCTCCTGAAAGGAGAGAGCATGTGTCTTTTCAGGGGGCGCCCACTTTCACTTGTGCGGAAGCTAGGGTTTGAGGCTATTTTGTGTAATTGTGTACAGATACCATTCTGTGTGAGGTTGTGAGTCAAGACTTACTGAGGAACCAGGCCTGACAATAGATTCGATTTTCACATTGTTGTGCAATGGCTGAATGGCTTATATGAAGCTGTCATGTGTCACTCCTGGACAGTTTGCATTCATATTCAAGATGATGTTGCCAGCATCACACACCATCTGCACATTAAGTGAGTGCCAGCGTCTCCAGTCCCTGTAAATGTGTCTTGTTGTGGCAGACAGGAGAATGAGGGTCATGTGGGTGCAATCAATGGTTCCACACACATCACAGGAAGCCTGCAATGCCATAGAATGTCCTCACTGTGGCCGTCCTTGTGCGTGCACCAGGTGGCATTGCTATGTGTTGCCTGGCAGATGAGAGGAGCTTATTGAGGACCTGATGGAATGCCCTTGACTGTGGCGACTGGGAGATGCTCTGAAAAGAGACAATGGAAAAAAATGCAAGGCACTCTCAGCTTTTACTAATGGTGGTAAAACATACCCTCACATTACCCTCACACCCCACATAATCCTTTAGTATTATGTGGGGTGGGAAACTGTACCTCTGGGGGACCTCTTCATCTGCCATTTGGAATAGGGTTCCTCCTATATATTCTTACCCTCTTCTGCTGCTCTCCCCTCATTAGACATCCAAACAGCATGATGTCCAGTGGATGCGCCATTTTGCAGATGTACATGTTGCTCAATGCAGTGTTTTTTTTCATACTGTGTAGTCTGTTGTGATTGGAGTGCCTTCGTCTGTGTTTTAGATGGACAAATCAGTTTCCCTCTTTTATGTGAACCACTTGCTCCACTGTGGGATTGGACCAAATCCAGATGGGCATATTCTGGAGCAAATAGTAGACACAGGTTTTGGGAATCAGGGATTTGGGGCGTGTGTGTGCTTTTTTCGTGGCAGCTCCCCTCGTGCATGCTTAATTGGGGTTATTTACATGCTTTTTGCTCACTTTGCACCTCTTTTGCACTCCTTTTGCTTTTTGTCTGTGCGCTTGCGCATCTCTGTGAATCCTGCACTTTTATTTTTGATGAATTATCTGTGTATTTGTTGGGCATCTCTGATTTTTGCTCTTTTTTTTCTTCTCTTTTGACATTCTGGCCCAATGTGTAGTTTGCATAAAGTGCAGAGAACAGATAATCCAGCCACGCGTCCATAAGAATTGTCTTCCCTGTTCCATTTAGAATTTCAAAGATTCAGCCTGCTCGAGGAAGGGTCGCTGCACTTTAAAGATGCATTAATACTTTGTGGTGCTAAGAAGTAAGTGATCACATGTAATAAGGCTAATTAGAATACATCCATGCGGACTGCAAAGTCTCAAGCCTGCCTCTGCATAATGAAGCAAGATCTTCACTCAATGAACACACACTGAAGGGAAGTGGAATTAAGTTACAGCGCTGCATTTTTTGCCTCCTTCCCGCCAACTAATGATTGGCATTAGCAGGACGCGCATGCCGCCATTAATATATCTGCTGTCTGCACTAACTGCCAGCAGCTGCTTCCCTGTCCCTGCGAATCAGAGGGAGCTGTTTAACAGACAGGAAGGAGGGACACCACTTCCTGAAGCCGGGGAGCCGAGAGAGGCACTCGCCTGGGCTCATTGTGTGCTGTCCTTCTCCCCGTGTTTGAATGCACGCCTCTGACTCACTCCGAAACATGTCCTATGTGACTTATCTGGGTAATGTTTTGCATGTTGTGCATGGTCCCGTGTGTGCTAATTTGAGGGGGTTTCCGGATCTGCAACTGTGAAGGGGAATTTAAACTCTGCCAGAGGCAATGCTGGGGTGGTGGTGAGGGGGTTATAGCCCCAAGTCTTTTGGCGCTAGACAGGGGAGTTGCTAGGTCTGGAAAAGACCCGGGGCTAAGCTGATGTCTGAACTGTTGGGACTGGGGGCTAGCTAGTCTTTTGGCTGTAGCTCCTGAGATTCTATCCGGGCTACAACCAAAAGATCAGGGGCTATAGCCCCCTTAGCCGCCCCTAGCAACGCCCCTGGCGCTAGACCTGGATAGAAAGTGGGGGTATAAAAAGGAGAAAGGATAGCATGGCAGCTGCGATGATTACGCTCGCATGCTAATGACTTTGTGAAATAATTCTGAATCACGTTCTATGGTAGAATTCTCAAAAGAAAGCAGGTAGGACACCAGAGTAAATATATGTGTGATCTGTAGGTAGCAGGTTCAAATGCTGGCAGAAATGGCTCAAGATTTCAACCGTCTGAGGTGAGTTTATGCTATTATACTGGGGATTAATAAAGCATTCCTCAGTCATATTTATGTGATGCGGCTGACTGCGTGGTGTGATTACAGGGGGGTCTGCATGGTAAACGTTGGTGGGTAATTCAGGCGAGTACGTTTGGAGTGAAATTGAGTGCCTATGGATCCTGCCCATCTCCCACCAGTCTGGGTGAAAAAGGGCGATTTAGGAGCATCTACATGATTTCCTAATCCTTGGTGCCTGGTTCTCCATGATTTAATCGAATCAGAAATGTCAGAGGGAGAAAAAAACGAAAGTAATTTGAACGAAAATGACTTTTGTTTTTTTCTCCCGCTGACATCTCTGGTAACCCGAACCCCTCACCCCCTTACTTACCTTTTGGCGGCACACTTCACTGTGTGCTGGTGGCTTCTCCATCCCTCTGCAATGAGGGTTCCCTTCACTTACGCGCATGGGAACCGGTTCCGCAGTGTCCTTCTTTTTTTACTTGATTTTTTATGGAGCAGGGGAGACTCCCTCAACGCCATATGCAGGATATTTATTCCAAATTTTCGGCTATTCGATATTTTCTTTCAGCCGAAATTTGAACAAATATCCCATTCTGTTTCTTGTTTTTTAATTTTTTTTACACGGATTCCTTGGTGCCTAGCAGGGTGCTGGTACTAGTAGGCCGGCCCCAACGCATGCCTGTAGCAGTGTCATGGTGTATTCCTGTGAGTGGTGAAATCACTCATCCTGGCAGGAGACTCAGATATACGCTCATCCCTCTTCCTAAATGCTCTGACATTATTAAAGTGATTCATAGGTTTCTGTGAATGTATTCAATATTGCTGTCAGGCAGGACGGTTCAGTGTTTTAGACCTTACCGATATCTTGCGGTTAGGACTGTCATAGCGTATGTCTGTTGGTGATTAACGTCAGAGGTCCTGGCAGGGGGTGGGGGCCATGTTCCAATCAGAGCTGGCCTTAGGTGGGGGCGAGACGGGCAACCTCCCGGGGCACCACGCCCCCCAGGGCGCTATTAGTCCCCGACACGCCAGTTCAGGGGAGTCTTTCAAGGGCTCCCCCGAGCTGGAGTTGTCAGAGAAGGCGTGGCAGGCGGCCTTTTACTGTAAAATGTGCCATAAGAAAAGGCACCATTAGCCCACCCCCACGCCAGCTTGGCGGAGTCTTTCAAGGGCTCCCTCAAGCTGGCGTAGTGGTAGAAGGCGTGGCAGATGCCTCATTGTCATTGAATGCACCCGCAGCGGCGAGCTCATTCAATGACAATGGGGTGCTAACGCGCCCTATTTAACCTCCTTGCTGGAGCGAGAAGGTTAAAAAAAAAAGTTGCCCCCTGCCCCCTTCCACCCTGCCACCTGTTAACCAGAGGCGTGCGGTGGGCGAGGGGGGGGCGCCATTTCGCCCAGGGCGCTGCTGCCCTTAAGGCCGGCCCTGGTACCAATGTACCCTCCAAATCCTTTACCCAGATGGCATTGTTAAGGTGATTTATGTGTTATTCATTTCTTTGCTAACCCAAAGGACCCAGGTACCTATAGGCCAGCAGTATTCAAACTGTTGGGGGGACGTGAGAGGCCAGAATGACATTTTAAAAAAAAAATTATTATTTTTTTTTTTAGATTGGAAGAAATGGCAGGGGCGGCTCACATGTTCTGGAAGAAGTATGAAACTGTCTCAGAAACCAATGAAATAGTGGCCCGCAGTTGTAAATGGATATTCATTCCTTTAGTCACAGACTGTATGAATAGTACCCACTGGGGTGCTTTGTGTTAAAATGTAAGTAAATTGTGATATTTAAAGAATATTTATTCAGAAACAATAGTCAAAATTACTAACTGTTCAATGGTCAAAACCTAACTGCATAGTGAAGTAACCCATCAAACTGGCCCACATTGGGGTGGAGAGAGCCCAGGGACCGGGTAGGAGTGGAATAAGGGAGCCCGCGACTGTGATGGGAGCAGGTGGGGGAGCCCAGGGACTATACTGGGAGTAGGGTGTGGTGACAGCACGCAATAGTGGTGACAGCCCGGGAGGATAGCTCAGTGGCAACATGCTCACCTTGGAAGCAAGACAACATGAAGCAACACAGGTTTGATCTGCGGGTCCACACTTACAAACCTCTGGGTATTAAGCGTGTTCTAAATAACCTATCATACATACTGTCCATTCAGCATTTTTGGGGGATCCGGCCTGCCAAAAACCACTGCGTTAGGCATTTATAAATGCTATGGTGGTTGGAGTGAAAAGTCTTGGCAGAGTGCATGAAGACCAATAGTTAGCAATTGTCCATCCCCTTCTTGTCCAGGATTGGTGAAGTAATGTGTTAACATCTGCAGAATCTTCAGATCAGGCTCAACACACCTCCTGGTAGTCCCTCCTTTCAAGTTCTCCAGAAATGAGATGCCTGTTTTCTCTGTCCGCGCACCCACTTTCTGGAACACCCTCCCCCTCATGCTCCGCCTCATAGAGGATCACCTGGCCTTCAGGAAAACCCTCAAAATTGGGCTGTTCACCCCAATTTCCTGATCCGCCGGCCTCTCTGTGGACACTCCACACCGCTCACACACATGTTTCATCCTGCAGTCCTGTCAGCTACTAGCCCCCTCTTGCCTTTCAACCACTTTGCCCTGCCTTCCAACCTTCTATGTGGGACACCAAGCACACACAGAGTGCTCAGGTAGTCACTCCAGCCACTTGCATCAACACTAAATGGGACAGTGGGCCAGGTATTGCACTCATACAGGCTTGGAGTGGGGCAATGCATCACACTTAAGATGCACCTGTGAAATCCACGCTGATCACCCTGTTGGAGGACAACCAGGCACCTCAAACCCCTCGCTCGTGGTTGGCAATGCAGGTAAATCACAGGAGGGTGGACCAGGCCAAGCTGCCACATGTAATCATCAAATGGAGTCCTTGTTTTCTCACTTAAAAGAACGAGGGATGTCAATCTCTCACTGTAAGAAACTCTCAGAGGGTGAATATTATGCATTTCCCAAGCAGTTAGATTGCCTGGGAAACGTAGCACTGCTCCAAGTAGCACTGCTCCATGTACATAGTTGGAACCCAGGAAATAGACATTTGTGTTTGTACGACTAACCAATTTCTCATCTAGCACACCTCATCTTCACAAATTAGCAGAAGGCACGGTTTCACTCCACACACTTTGCAATCACATATAACACAAACACTACTGCACATCTCCTCTGAATGAAGTTACTTTTAACCACAAAAATTCGAACTATAGCTTTGCACAGAACTCTCTACCTACTTAGACAAAATCCTCTCCTTTAGTCCATGGTATGCCACTGCTATGCCCATACACACTCCACTTAGACATCGGTGAATACCAGGGTCTTGGCCACCCTCGTATAACTTTAATGGCTGAAGTGCATATACGCATAATACCACCTCCACAATTCTCCCAAATTTTCGACTCCAGTCCGTCCGAGGGCGATGAACCAAAAGCACATTGGGACACTAATTACGGTGAAAGGTACCATAACAAATGACAACATGAATGAATGAATGAATTAATGAATATATACTGTCGGGGAAAGTGGTTGAGGTCCTTTCATCTTTTATCATTTGCGTCATGGTGCAGTTGTGTGGATGCTTAAAATGTGTGCATTGGGCAGGAGGGCTGGGTATTTCCAGATTATTAATTCGATGCATGTGCCAGGCAGAGGCGTGGTGCCTAATGGCCTTCCAGTGGATGGTGAAGGTGTGCGGGTTGTAGAGGATGATTTAGTATGGTACATTGGGGTGACCAGTCATGACAGGGGGAGTTAAGGAATTTAGTTTGGTAAGGATTTACCCTACTTTGTTGCACTTGCTTCAAATGTAAATGTGATGTGGGTTTATGGCCCCAGGTGAAGGCAATTAGTTTTGTTTTTTCTCTGAGGTCTAATTCATACGAGAGACTCTCAAGACTCCTATTTCTACCATTGGTGATGCAATCAAGGCTGTTCCCAATGTGAAAGCTGCAGGCAATGATGGTATACTAAATGATAGGTACAAAAAACGGTGGTTCCAGTGAGCAATTTGTTGGAAAAAAACATTGAGCTACTGCTTCATAACTATCCTTATTAAAGCAGCATAACACTGTAAAACTCTACTCCACTGCCACCTGAGAATACTCACCAAGGCAGATGGGAAGGAGGAGTATTTGGCTCCAAAACTAAGTATGGGATTGCAAGTCATGCAAAAAAAGGGGGGAGCGAGCACCTGCCCATGGAGACACCTCGTGTCACAAAGATTGATAGGACATCTCACTGGGGATCATCATGGTCAGTGAGCAAGAAACATGGTATCATAGGACAATGTGGGGCTCATTATAAGTTTGGCGGTGTAGGATAAAAGTGAAGTATTTCTGTTACCACCACTTTTCCCGCACCACCAAACTACACGTTTGGCGTTGGAGTGGCCTGATTTACCTACAGCCAAGAGCTGGAGGTAACTCAGGCACCCCACCACCAAAAAATAGCCAGTCTGGTAAAATACCAGCAATACCCCCATGGATTCCTATGGGATATACCGGCAGGATACCAGCAAACTTATAATGAGCCCCAATGTCTCTGTCAAAAATATGTAACCTTACTCTTGCTGTTAACTCTCTTATGCACGCTAAACATTTTCCTCATCAATTATTTACTATGTTTTGTTTGTGGTTAAATACAATGTTATCAATTGTACTTGTAAAACAAAGGGGGGTCTGGGAATCTCTCTACCAGCACGAACACAGCCCAATGACTTGTTCTTGGGTGAATAACCCCTGGGAGAGACTCGACCAAGTCTTTAGCTCACTGCCCCTTTCACAGAGAAGAAATTTCCCTGCATATCAGCCTTTGTCCTGCCGAGGGGCAGTCCAGCGCCGAAATGCTAGGCAATTCTCCTCTGAACAAGAGTACCATCAGTAACCCCATACACGTGTTTCAGCCTTGTTGGGCATCATCAGTGAGGTGAAACTGGTGCCTCTCTAAGAACAGTGAGCAAGGGGTCCACGTCTGGATCGCCCTGTTAACTTAGGGTGAAACCCAAAGTTAATTAATGCAAAACAAAGGGGGGTCTGGGAATCTCTCTACCAGCACGAACACAGCCCAATGACTTGTTCTTGGGTGAATAACCCCTGGGAGAGACTCGACCAAGTCTTTAGCTCACTGCCCCTTTCACAGAGAAGAAATTTCCCTGCATATCAGCCTTTGTCCTGCCGAGGGGCAGTCCAGCGCCGAAATGCTAGGCAATTCTCCTCTGAAAAAGAGTACCATCAGTAACCCCATACACGTGTTTCAGCCTTGTTGGGCATCATCAGTGAGGTGAAACTGGTGCCTCTCTAAGAACAGTGAGCAAGGGGTCCACGTCTGGATCGCCCTGTTAACTTAGGGTGAAACCCAAAGTTAATTAATGCAAAACAAAGGGGGGTCTGGGAATCTCTCTACCAGCACGAACACAGCCCAATGACTTGTTCTTGGGTGAATAACCCCTGGGAGAGACTCGACCAAGTCTTTAGCTCACTGCCCCTTTCACAGAGAAGAAATTTCCCTGCATATCAGCCTTTGTCCTGCCGAGGGGCAGTCCAGCGCCGAAATGCTAGGCAATTCTCCTCTGAACAAGAGTACCATCAGTAACCCCATACACGTGTTTCAGCCTTGTTGGGCATCATCAGTGAGGTGAAACTGGTGCCTCTCTAAGAACAGTGAGCAAGGGGTCCACGTCTGGATCGCCCTGTTAACTTAGGGTGAAACCCAAAGTTAATTAATGCAAAACAAAGGGGGGTCTGGGAATCTCTCTACCAGCACGAACACAGCCCAATGACTTGTTCTTGGGTGAATAACCCCTGGGAGAGACTCGACCAAGTCTTTAGCTCACTGCCCCTTTCACAGAGAAGAAATTTCCCTGCATATCAGCCTTTGTCCTGCCGAGGGGCAGTCCAGCGCCGAAATGCTAGGCAATTCTCCTCTGAACAAGAGTACCATCAGTAACCCCATACACGTGTTTCAGCCTTGTTGGGCATCATCAGTGAGGTGAAACTGGTGCCTCTCTAAGAACAGTGAGCAAGGGGTCCACGTCTGGATCGCCCTGTTAACTTAGGGTGAAACCCAAAGTTAATTAATGCAAAACAAAGGGGGGTCTGGGAATCTCTCTACCAGCACGAACACAGCCCAATGACTTGTTCTTGGGTGAATAACCCCTGGGAGAGACTCGACCAAGTCTTTAGCTCACTGCCCCTTTCACAGAGAAGAAATTTCCCTGCATATCAGCCTTTGTCCTGCCGAGGGGCAGTCCAGCGCCGAAATGCTAGGCAATTCTCCTCTGAACAAGAGTACCATCAGTAACCCCATACACGTGTTTCAGCCTTGTTGGGCATCATCAGTGAGGTGAAACTGGTGCCTCTCTAAGAACAGTGAGCAAGGGGTCCACGTCTGGATCGCCCTGTTAACTTAGGGTGAAACCCAAAGTTAATTAATGCAAAACAAAGGGGGGTCTGGGAATCTCTCTACCAGCACGAACACAGCCCAATGACTTGTTCTTGGGTGAATAACCCCTGGGAGAGACTCGACCAAGTCTTTAGCTCACTGCCCCTTTCACAGAGAAGAAATTTCCCTGCATATCAGCCTTTGTCCTGCCGAGGGGCAGTCCAGCGCCGAAATGCTAGGCAATTCTCCTCTGAACAAGAGTACCATCAGTAACCCCATACACGTGTTTCAGCCTTGTTGGGCATCATCAGTGAGGTGAAACTGGTGCCTCTCTAAGAACAGTGAGCAAGGGGTCCACGTCTGGATCGCCCTGTTAACTTAGGGTGAAACCCAAAGTTAATTAATGCAAAACAAAGGGGGGTCTGGGAATCTCTCTACCAGCACGAACACAGCCCAATGACTTGTTCTTGGGTGAATAACCCCTGGGAGAGACTCGACCAAGTCTTTAGCTCACTGCCCCTTTCACAGAGAAGAAATTTCCCTGCATATCAGCCTTTGTCCTGCCGAGGGGCAGTCCAGCGCCGAAAAGCTAGGCAATTCTCCTCTGAACAAGAGTACCATCAGTAACCCCATACACGTGTTTCAGCCTTGTTGGGCATCATCAGTGAGGTGAAACTGGTGCCTCTCTAAGAACAGTGAGCAAGGGGTCCACGTCTGGATCGCCCTGTTAACTTAGGGTGAAACCCAAAGTTAATTAATGCAAAACAAAGGGGGGTCTGGGAATCTCTCTACCAGCACGAACACAGCCCAATGACTTGTTCTTGGGTGAATAACCCCTGGGAGAGACTCGACCAAGTCTTTAGCTCACTGCCCCTTTCACAGAGAAGAAATTTCCCTGCATATCAGCCTTTGTCCTGCCGAGGGGCAGTCCAGCGCCGAAATGCTAGGCAATTCTCCTCTGAACAAGAGTACCATCAGTAACCCCATACACGTGTTTCAGCCTTGTTGGGCATCATCAGTGAGGTGAAACTGGTGCCTCTCTAAGAACAGTGAGCAAGGGGTCCACGTCTGGATCGCCCTGTTAACTTAGGGTGAAACCCAAAGTTAATTAATGCAAAACAAAGGGGGGTCTGGGAATCTCTCTACCAGCACGAACACAGCCCAATGACTTGTTCTTTTGAATAAATTAACTTTGGGTTTCACCCTAAGTTAACAGGGCGATCCAGACGTGGACCCCTTGCTCACTGTTCTTAGAGAGGCAACAGTTTCACCTCACTGATGATGCCCAACAAGGCTGAAACACGTGTATGGGGTTACTGATGGTACTCTTGTTCAGAGGAGAATTGCCTAGCATTTCGGCGCTGGACTGCCCCTGGGCAGGACAAAGGCTGATATGCAGGGAAATTTCTTCTCTGTGAAAGGGACAGTGAGCTAAAGACTTGGTAGAGTCTCTCCCAGGGGTTATTCACCCAAGAACAAGTCATTGGGCTGTGTTCGTGCTGGTAGAGAGATTCCCAGACCCCCCTTTGTTTTGAATAAATTAACTTTGGGTTTCACCCTAAGTTAACAGGGCGATCCAGACGTGGACCCCTTGCTCACTGTTCTTAGAGAGGCAACAGTTTCACCTCACTGATGATGCCCAACAAGGCTGAAACACGTGTATGGGGTTACTGATGGTACTCTTGTTCAGAGGAGAATTGCCTAGCATTTCGGCGCTGGACTGCCCCTGGGCAGGACAAAGGCTGATATGCAGGGAAATTTCTTCTCTGTGAAAGGGACAGTGAGCTAAAGACTTGGTAGAGTCTCTCCCAGGGGTTATTCACCCAAGAACAAGTCATTGGGCTGTGTTCGTGCTGGTAGAGAGATTCCCAGACCCCCCTTTGTTTTGAATAAATTAACTTTGGGTTTCACCCTAAGTTAACAGGGCGATCCAGACGTGGACCCCTTGCTCACTGTTCTTAGAGAGGCAACAGTTTCACCTCACTGATGATGCCCAACAAGGCTGAAACACGTGTATGGGGTTACTGATGGTATTCTTGTTCAGAGGAGAATTGCCTAGCATTTCGGCGCTGGACTGCCCCTGGGCAGGACAAAGGCTGATATGCAGGGAAATTTCTTCTCTGTGAAAGGGACAGTGAGCTAAAGACTTGGTAGAGTCTCTCCCAGGGGTTATTCACCCAAGAACAAGTCATTGGGCTGTGTTCGTGCTGGTAGAGAGATTCCCAGACCCCCCTTTGTTTTGAATAAATTAACTTTGGGTTTCACCCTAAGTTAACAGGGCGATCCAGACGTGGACCCCTTGCTCACTGTTCTTAGAGAGGCAACAGTTTCACCTCACTGATGATGCCCAACAAGGCTGAAACACGTGTATGGGGTTACTGATGGTACTCTTGTTCAGAGGAGAATTGCCTAGCATTTCGGCGCTGGACTGCCCCTGGGCAGGACAAAGGCTGATATGCAGGGAAATTTCTTCTCTGTGAAAGGGACAGTGAGCTAAAGACTTGGTAGAGTCTCTCCCAGGGGTTATTCACCCAAGAACAAGTCATTGGGCTGTGTTCGTGCTGGTAGAGAGATTCCCAGACCCCCCTTTGTTTTGAATAAATTAACTTTGGGTTTCACCCTAAGTTAACAGGGCGATCCAGACGTGGACCCCTTGCTCACTGTTCTTAGAGAGGCAACAGTTTCACCTCACTGATGATGCCCAACAAGGCTGAAACACGTGTATGGGGTTACTGATGGTACTCTTGTTCAGAGGAGAATTGCCTAGCATTTCGGCGCTGGACTGCCCCTGGGCAGGACAAAGGCTGATATGCAGGGAAATTTCTTCTCTGTGAAAGGGACAGTGAGCTAAAGACTTGGTAGAGTCTCTCCCAGGGGTTATTCACCCAAGAACAAGTCATTGGGCTGTGTTCGTGCTGGTAGAGAGATTCCCAGACCCCCCTTTGTTTTGAATAAATTAACTTTGGGTTTCACCCTAAGTTAACAGGGCGATCCAGACGTGGACCCCTTGCTCACTGTTCTTAGAGAGGCAACAGTTTCACCTCACTGATGATGCCCAACAAGGCTGAAACACGTGTATGGGGTTACTGATGGTACTCTTGTTCAGAGGAGAATTGCCTAGCATTTCGGCGCTGGACTGCCCCTGGGCAGGACAAAGGCTGATATGCAGGGAAATTTCTTCTCTGTGAAAGGGACAGTGAGCTAAAGACTTGGTAGAGTCTCTCCCAGGGGTTATTCACCCAAGAACAAGTCATTGGGCTGTGTTCGTGCTGGTAGAGAGATTCCCAGACCCCCCTTTGTTTTGAATAAATTAACTTTGGGTTTCACCCTAAGTTAACAGGGCGATCCAGACGTGGACCCCTTGCTCACTGTTCTTAGAGAGGCAACAGTTTCACCTCACTGATGATGCCCAACAAGGCTGAAACACGTGTATGGGGTTACTGATGGTACTCTTGTTCAGAGGAGAATTGCCTAGCATTTCGGCGCTGGACTGCCCCTGGGCAGGACAAAGGCTGATATGCAGGGAAATTTCTTCTCTGTGAAAGGGACAGTGAGCTAAAGACTTGGTAGAGTCTCTCCCAGGGGTTATTCACCCAAGAACAAGTCATTGGGCTGTGTTCGTGCTGGTAGAGAGATTCCCAGACCCCCCTTTGTTTTGAATAAATTAACTTTGGGTTTCACCCTAAGTTAACAGGGCGATCCAGACGTGGACCCCTTGCTCACTGTTCTTAGAGAGGCAACAGTTTCACCTCACTGATGATGCCCAACAAGGCTGAAACACGTGTATGGGGTTACTGATGGTACTCTTGTTCAGAGGAGAATTGCCTAGCATTTCGGCGCTGGACTGCCCCTGGGCAGGACAAAGGCTGATATGCAGGGAAATTTCTTCTCTGTGAAAGGGACAGTGAGCTAAAGACTTGGTAGAGTCTCTCCCAGGGGTTATTCACCCAAGAACAAGTCATTGGGCTGTGTTCGTGCTGGTAGAGAGATTCCCAGACCCCCCTTTGTTTTGAATAAATTAACTTTGGGTTTCACCCTAAGTTAACAGGGCGATCCAGACGTGGACCCCTTGCTCACTGTTCTTAGAGAGGCAACAGTTTCACCTCACTGATGATGCCCAACAAGGCTGAAACACGTGTATGGGGTTACTGATGGTACTCTTGTTCAGAGGAGAATTGCCTAGCATTTCGGCGCTGGACTGCCCCTGGGCAGGACAAAGGCTGATATGCAGGGAAATTTCTTCTCTGTGAAAGGGACAGTGAGCTAAAGACTTGGTAGAGTCTCTCCCAGGGGTTATTCACCCAAGAACAAGTCATTGGGCTGTGTTCGTGCTGGTAGAGAGATTCCCAGACCCCCCTTTGTTTTGAATCAATTGTACTTGTATCTATTATTTTTTCAGTTAAAAATAACTCGTACCATCCACATTATTTTTTATCTGATTTTACCGAGCCAAAACAATATTAGTGGTGCAAGTGAGACGAGCCTCCATGAATATCCGCACCATATCTTGGAAGTCTTCGTTCCGAAGAACAGATCAATTTTTTTCATTTTGATCATATTGCTGAGGATTCGCAATTGTTCTTAAACATTCGTTGTCTTCTCAAATCCCTTGTATGCCTTTAATATCCTTTGAATATGTTGCACTAAAATTGGCATGTGTAATGAGTTAGCTTTCTATGTATATTTTATTTATCATCCATCTGGTTATTCTGCAAATTTTATAGTCAAATTGTCACAAATGATTACCTTTGCGTGTGCACCAGATCTCCTTTTCTGTCAGAGATTCTAACATCCATTGGGGAGAAAAGTCTTATGCTGAATACTTGTCATTTAAAGGTGTTTTTTTTAAAATTCTGCTGCGTGCCTCATTTTTTGCGAAAATAAATTCAACCATGTTTCACCCATTTTTAAAAGCTCTGCATTGACTACCAATTGACCCGAGAATTCGGTTTAAAATGGTGTGTGTTACACGCAAATCGCTTTATCTTCATACTCCCTCCTACTTCTCTGAAACAGTGAACATCTCTTGAGGTACTAGAGGACTTCGTAGCCAGAAGTCCTTATGTTTGGAATTTCGCAGATTTAAACCATCTTAACTATGAATCGTTCTTTCCTAGGCACTGCAGTACAATGTTGGAATGCAGTCCCAGAAAAGTGTGATTTCAGACTATCTGAAGTTTTGAAAAGATGTAAAATCGTGGATTTAGAAAGTAGCTTTTAAGACAGTTGATGCTATCTACTTGTATGTAACTATGTGATGTATTTATGTAATATTGATGTCATAAATGTATCCGTTTTCGTGATGTTGCTCCGTGATTGTGAAATTAAATGTATATTGGGAGTAGTTCTTGCTATTTTTAACTTAATATACGTTTGTTTATATTCAATTTGTAATTTATATATCTGATTATTTGTACAGTGCTCTCATACAATCGATTGTCATGTTTGCGCTTTATAAAAAGCGTATCAATAAATAAATAAAACACAAATGAGAATGAGAAGATAGAAAGGAGTATGCATCTTTTAACAGAATGTCCCACTTGTGTAATGGAGAGAAATTAATGTAAATGTGTGCAGAAATACCACAAGGGGTGCGCGTCGAGAAGGACACTCCACAGTAACCCTATTTGTAAGTCACGTCCGGAATGCCCCAGACATGCCCACGAGCAAAGCATAAACAGCCAGATCAGCTACATTTGCATGCTCCACCAGGTGTGAATACACGCACCCTTCAAACAGTACATGGAGTCCCCCGCAAGCAGTTCTGCATCTCGGGGACCCTGCGCATTGCCAAACCGCCGACAACCTGCATATGAAAAATCGTAACTCGGTCTAAACACGGAAAATCTGCGTGCAAACCCCCTTAAATTGTTCCTGCACCCTGCTACTCTGCTTACGCGCACCCCTAAGTTATCATAACCCCGGGTTGACTACACGCACCCCAAAATCCGACATTCACCCCACCTTTGTGCTGCAAATCCTACGTGCAAGTGTACTTACGCCTGCCTTTGGGTGGTGGATCGTAATATGGACTTGCATGGCCATTTCCCGGCTGAGAAGTTGTCTGATCGAATCCATGAATACGTCTAGTGCCGGGCAATTGTGGGCGTGCAAGGGACTGCCTGCAGACCGTCCCTCAGAACGCCCACCCTTTCACATGCTCTTCCCTATTTTTGGTGTTCTTCCTCCTTCCCCCCTTCCCAGCCCTCTGCGCAAGCCACGCCCACGCTCTCCATGGAGTCTCGTACAAGGCCCTTGCCGGCTCGCACAGACGTGTTGAGTCAGCTCGAACTCCACACAAGTCCAGGAAAAGTACCCCGCATTCTATTCCATGAATCGACAAAGGCGGATTTGTATGCAGTTGCGCGTGCAAGTACCCTATTTTACGTGCAAATAATTCCATGAATTGGGCCCTTAATGTCTGAAGAGTTTTGGCAATGGATCCTAAACACCAATCAAATTGCTTTGGCTCCCAGTTTTTTGCGAAGTATCTCAAGCAAGTCACAATTGTGTGATGGACATGAAGTTTTATGAATTAATGAGTATACATTTGTATGGGAACTGCAGAAGTTACCCAAGGATGACTCTATGACCTAAGCATTTTTACACTTGTTTTTATTGTTTTTGTATAGTGTGAAACGTTTCATGTAAACTAATAACAAACAAGTATATACATTTGAAAAATACTGATAATCATGGCATTTCTGTACATGGGAAAGTTAAGAAAATCAAGATGCATCTGCTACCGCATTGCACCACAGAAGACCACTCACACCTTTGATGATCTTCTTTGACCTCTACTATTTGA
Organism: Ambystoma mexicanum; assembly: GCF_040938575.1. Classification (NCBI taxonomy): domain Eukaryota; kingdom Metazoa; phylum Chordata; class Amphibia; order Caudata; family Ambystomatidae; genus Ambystoma; species Ambystoma mexicanum. The sequence continues at coordinate 1,577,470,047 of NC_090929.1, read as the reverse complement.
GAATGTAATATGTTCACCCGAAGGTCGGTACATAGAGTAGCCCCTCTATGATCTAAATCATCACATATTAAAGTGTTGAATGCTTTGTACTTTCCTGAACTAAATAATGGACAGGCGAATGTATGCCAGTCCGAGAGGGTGTGGAGCACTCGCCCAAACTGTGAACATCTAAAGCTTTGTTCATAATTCTAAAATCTTGAAAAGATCCCCTGTCCAGGGACTGTGGTTTGTTGTCTAAGGAAAAGAATTTCTGAGAATTTTGATTTTATTATCTGGGAGAATACGTGTTGTCAGGATCTCTCTTCAGAGTCCTCATCTTGTAAAACTGTGCTAGGATGAACTCAGCCTACTAGATTGTTTTGATTGTTTTGCCAGTTCTTGGATAAAAAGGGCCCATCTATTACTAGAAGGTTGCCTTTTCCTTGATTTATTGAAGACCGGCTGGATGGTTTCATTATTAGAAAAACCATCCTTGCATCCACAGACTCCCTCTAACTATCGACCAGAACTGGAATCCCTTTCCTTGTTATATTCATGTAAAGAGTAGCGTTGGAGCAGTTGAATGCATTTATGGGGGATCAACACCTCCTGCCCTGCTCTTAATGTGGTTTTCAACCTAGTGACAGGATTAAGACAACCATGGCTCAGGTCCTTGATGATGTGTATTACTTACTGGACACTGGGCTTCTTTTTGCAGGTTTTAATGCATTGCTTTTGACACAATTGACCATGGAGTTTTGCTGAACAGCTTCTTGCAATGGATGAGAATCAGAGGGATGGTCCTTCAATGGTTCCCATCCTAGCTGGCTGACCACTAACATCTGGTTGCAATGTGAAAACAAAATCAAAATATCGAGGCTGAGTACCCCAAAAGGAAATACACCGAACACGGGTTACAAAGGAACATACAAAGTACTTTAATTTATACTGAATTCAGTTACAAAGAATGGAACAAAATCAAATAGCTATCGGCCCTCAGTGCAACACAGCGAACTCCAGCGTGGTTCGGTGTATTTAGTGAGAGACGCTGTACATTAGAATTCATTGCTCTTTTATACTATTTGCGAGCACGATGTCCAACCCTACTTCGGGTTAATATTCCTCTAATACATTACTGATCTAGGGTTTATGCCGAGTTCGCATATCCACATGTAACTGGTTTGCTTTTAATACATATATCAACAAGCCTACACGCTACACGGCAACTGTGTGTTCTGGGATTCTTCATACAAGTCTTTTCAAACATTAATACAACGTAGTTAAACAAGTGTTCTCAGTTCAGTATTTGAATACATTGTTCTTAACATGTGCTCGCGGATTAGTTTCATTGACGCAAGTAATCCTTTAAACACAGGTCAAAGAAGTACAAGGTCTCAGTTCACGACCTCAACAAGTGGCCTGCAGGCAGGTTACATATTAGCTACACACAGAGGTCAAGACAGCCATGTGTATTTCGAAATGACATCGTCCACCATTTTAACTCACAGGGTGACTTTACAAAGCGAACCTAAAATGGCGGATTGACCTAAAATGGCGGCTTACATTGATTTTAAGGTCAGGACCTTGCGACACGGATTTCTTCAAAAGTGATTAACAAGTAGCTTGGCATAGGCCAATATACATATATTCATTGCAATAGGAGTCACAATATAATTTCTCATTTGACAAACCCTCCTTTTGGCCTATGCCAAGTGCTAAACTACTTCGGATCTCCTTGCAAACAACTCCATGCCTCATCGTCCGTGCACCCTGAATCGCTGTCGGAAATATCTATTGCCATCAGGTCATTGCTAAAATTTCTTTTAACACATATTCCTTGGAAGTTTTATCTGGGGCATACACTTTATGTCCTATCGTACCTATCGCTTGTGCGCAACATCTCCCTAGCATCGAACATATACCAGGTAAATACAACAGCAAAGGAACAACAGAATTCCCAAAATGATCAGTAAGAGCGAAAGTACCTTCCAACCCCAAGATCGCAAGAAGTCCCAGAACCAAGCGCTAAGATCCCAGTTTCCCTCAGGAACAGGCACTTCTGAACTAAGGACATGCAGATTCTGTATTGCCTTGAAGATAGTTGGGGAGGAATCTGGCACAAAATCCCAGCAAGCAGACCCCACTAATTTACACACTCCACAGCGTTTAGCCAGAATGACATCTAATGCCATCCAGTTCTGAAGCGCTACTAGTCTTATCGCTTTCTGTTCTAATGTCATATTATAGAGTATGTCTGTGGTCCGGTTGATGGTTCTCTCCAGTACTCTCGCTAGTCTTCTGATATCTTCGGAATTCGCTATCTGCCCCCAAAATGGCACAACTGATTTTGCTATATCTCCAAAGATTTGTGCTGGAGTGTCACCATTCTCATCCCGTCGTGGACAAGCCTTTGAAACTTCTATTGTACTAGCTATAAACACCCCAGGTAACAGGATCTCTAAATAACAGGTTCCGTGTCAATCCCTGGGCACCATGGGAATGCTACATTACCGCAAACAAAGTAGACAGGTTCGCCTACATACAAAGGTCTGTTTTCCTCAGTCAAATTTGCAACTTTGGCACAACCTTTAAAATCTCCAATTGACTGAGTGCCATTCCTCTGTATGCAAAAAGAAACTGAATCGGGGCTATGGTTAACAGTGTAAGAAGGAGGCATGGCATCTTTATTGTCTATCGGAGCCATCTTAAAGGAAATCAAAGATTGGAAAGGACGAGACAGTCTGTCGGAAGGCCTAATAGAAGCAACGCTAGGTTTACTCCTGTTTGTGAAAAGCGAGCATCCCAGGGGAGTCAAAACACGTTTCTCAAAACTATTCAAATTAGTGCCATCAAAGTTCCCTGAGATGCTATCGTTTCAACGGCCAAAGAACAGTGCTCTAAGAGAAGCATAACAAGCAGTTGTCAAAGGTAAAGGATGAATATACCAACCTAGCCCCTTATCCCCGTGTTGCGGTAAATGTGAGCAGACCCAACAGTTAGATTTATTAAAAATGGCATGCATAGCATTCATGATAAGTAGAAGAGTATTATTGTGGTACCTTTGTCTATGCTGAGAGTCCCTAGGGGACAGAGTATGCAAATGTACAAAGGGAGTAGGAACAGTAGGTACATTTTCAGTTGGTAACAAGGACTCTAGAGGATGAGTTTCCTTGAGGTACCACAAACCTAAGACAGTGACTATTATAAACCCAAATATCATTATAAAAACACAGCAATACGGTTTCGGGGCCCTCGTGCATTGTCCATTGTCCCGTTGGTTTCACCATCATTTACAAGTCCCATACAAGCGGTAACGGTTGCAGGCATTGTAGTCTTCCAATGGAACCCTCGGCTGCGCAACTTCTTAGTCCTTACACAACCCTAGCCAACAGAATCCCCTTTCTCAAATTTTGGCAAAAACAAGCCTTCAATGATCCTTTCCTTCTCCGAATGCACAGCCGAACCGTGCCGTAAGTCTATCAGATGCACAGCAAAACCATGCCGAAAGTCTATTTTCTTGGATGCAGATTGTACCTTGCTTTTCCTGGTACTGATTGATCTGGAAACAATGTGTCGTCACTTCCCGTTGGAAGCAATCTATCAGAGACAAGTGAAGGTGCCGAATTTGGAACAACAGTTTCCGGATGCAAAACTTTTGGAGAGTGTGGAGACACAATGCCTCACAGGCTCAGAAAGATTCTCCGACACACCCTCGGCGCTATTTACTGCTTTGAGATTGTTGGTTGCAGCGTTAGCGAGGGGTTCTGTTTCTTCTGTATCGTGTGGCACTGGGTGAGTAAGTTTCTTGACGTGCGACGCGTGAATCCAGTTCTTTCTCCCAGAAACCCGCACCACTGTTTGGGTGACCAACAGGACTTGGAACAGGCCCCGTCAGCGAGGTGCAAGGCAGGAAGAGCGCTCAAATGCCTTGATGAGCACCCAGCTTCCAGGCCGTGTGCTGTGGCCCGGGCCCTCGTATCGCACAGGTAAAGCCTCTCACACCTGGTGATAAATCAAATACAGGTTTTTAGTCAACTGGCTACAATAATCTGAAAGTAATACATTTTCAACGTTTCTCAAAGAGCTACAATTAGGAAGGTTCCAGATATTGGCAGGTCTCCCCATTACCACCTCAAATGGAGAGAGCCCAGTCTTAGTTTGAGGGGTTGTATGCATGGATAATAACACGATCGGTAAGGCGTCCAGCCATTTTAATTTAGTGCCGGCACATGTCTTAGCGAGCTTGTTCTTGATACCATTGTGTCTTTCTACTAGTCCGGCGCTCTGAGCGTGTCTGGCCGAATGGAACCATTTGTCGATCTGCAATACCGCACATATCTGCAGAATTACAGCAGCAACAAAATGTGGACCATTGTCTGACCAGATGACTCTTGGTAGCCCGAACCGTGGGAAGTACTCCTTTAACATGGTTTTTGCAGTAGTCATGGCTGTAGCATCTTTGACAGGAAAAGCCTCAACCCATTTGCTAAAGGCACAGATGACCACTAGCACGTACTTCATATTATTGCACCATAACATTTCAATAAAATCAACGTGGATAACTTAAAAGGGGACAGAGGGTGGCCCAAAACTTCCCCTTGGAGTTACTGTCCGCTTTCCCACATTATATTGTAGGCAAATCATATAACCCTGAACATAGCGCTGGGCAATTTTCGAAATTTTGTCATTTGCACAATCTTTCTCTAACATTTTTGTTACTTTCTGGGCACATACATGCGTAGGACCATGGGCCATGATGACCATCATTGTTACATACACGTCAGGGAGTAGCCATTTCCGTTCAACTATGTCCACCCAACACCCGTCATCATCAAGTTTCCCCATGCTTTCAGCCCACCTCTTGGATTCTTCTAACGTGGCATCAGCTTGGATATCCCGTACAGACCCAACACCTTCATCCATTGCATAAGCATTTACAGACTCCCTTGAAACATACATCTCCGTAAGGGGATCGGTAGCAGTTTGTCTAGCTATCTGATCAGCGAAAGCATTCCCTTTTCCTATGTCATCTGTAATCTTTCGATGTGCTGCGCATTTCATGACGGCTAACTGAGTAGGGAGCGCAAGCGCTGAGAGCAGTTGTACTATTAGGGAGCCAAGTTGAATCTTGGTACCATGTGAAGTCAAGAACCCTCTCTCTGACCAAAGTCTCCCAAAGTTGTGAACCACCGCAAAGGCATACTGACTATCAGTATATATGTTTACTGCAAGCCCTTTGGAAAGTTCACAAGCTCGGGTCAATGCTATAATCTCTGCGGCCTGCGCAGAGTTATCAGTGATTCTCTTGGTTTCCACGACTGTGCTTAATGTGGTGATTGCATAAGCAGCTGTGGATGAACCATCCGGAAGTTTAAAGCAGGAGCCATCACAAAACAGCTCTCCTTGCGGATTATCTAAAGGAGTGTCTTTCAAATCAATTCTACCCTTTGTCACTTGCTCGGTAATATACAGACAGTCATCTTGCTCTTCATCGCCGTAAGTAGTATCTTGCGGGAAAGGTAGGAGTGCAGCCGGATTAAGAACAAAACACCTCCTAATTTGAATGTGAGAATTCATATCTCGTCAACCGTGCGGAAGTGAGGTGTTGCGTTTCGGTTCGGTTCAGTAGAACATCTACAGAGTGAGGCACCATCAGGGTTAGATCATGGCCTAGGACCATTCCCTCACTCTGTTTTACAGACGCAGCAGTGACAGCTCGCAAACATCTTGGCAAAGCGAATGCTACAGGATCAATGGCGGAAGAAAATTAACCGCACGGCCTATTCTTCCCTCCATCTCCCTGCGTTAATACAGCCAAAGCACATCCATCACATTCATGCACAAACAACACAAAGGCCTTTTCATAGTTTGGTGTGCCCAAAACTGGTGCAGAGCATAATGCAGTCTTGAGCAAATCAAAGGATTGCTGATGTTCCGCGTTCCATGGCAATGGCAAAGAAATGCCCTTCTTTGTCAAAGCCAACATCGGTTTGATCACTAGTGAAAAATGTGGAATCCACAACCTACAGTAAGAAGCCATACCTATCAAGGCTCTAACTTTCTTCTGTGTATTTGGGACAGACATGCCAGAAATATGTTTTATTCGTTCATGTCTCAATCTTCTTCCCTCCTTTGACAGGAGATAGCCTAAATAGGTGACCTCCTGGCAACAATATTGAAACTTTTTAAGTGACGCTTTGTGACCATGCTTAGCTAGATGAATAAGCAATAACACAATGCCCTCCTTACAGGCGCTCTCAGAGGCAGCAGCTAAAATCAAGTGACCAACATATTGAAGCAATGTACAAGTAGAGGGCAATTCAAGGGTATCAAGTTGTTCTTTCAAAGCCCTACTATGGATGCTAGGACTCTCTGTGTACCCTTGAGGTGCATGAGTAAATGTGAACGAGCGTCCCCCTAAGGTGAACGCGAACAAGTATCTACTATCCTTGTGTATAGGAATACTAAAGAAAGCATTCTTTAGATCCACAACACTAAAGTAAGTAGCTGTAGCTGGAATCATGGTTAAGATTGTCGTCACATCAGGCACAATTGGAAATTGTGGAACGACGACTTTATTAATGGCACGTAGATCAATTATGAAACGGAATGGAATTGCATTATCGCCTTTCTTGTACACGGGTACAATCGGACTATTGCACAAACTTCCTGAAATTTCTTCAATCACCCCGCGATGCACAAAATCGGAAACAATGCATTTCAAAGCTCGCTCGCCCTCAACTGAAATCTTATACTGGGGAATGCGTGGCAGCTCAATTCCATGTTTCAAAACTATCTCAACAGGCTCAATCTGTAAAACACCGACGCCATTGTCATCAACAGCCCATAAGCTCTCTGGTACATCAATGAATTCTGGCAGCAAAGGTCTAGTCAAGAATTGCGAGACAGAAAATTGCTGTGGTGAAATCGTCAAAGCACTCCATCAGAAGAACAATAAATTACTGCATTTAATTCTTTTAACAGGTTCAACCCCAGCAAATTCTCTCCACAATTCGAAGTCAACAGAAATGGACAGTGGTCTGTAAAGGGACCCAAAGAATTGGGTACCGGCAAAGAAACTGGACAAACAACTGGTGTGCCAGAAAACCCTAAAGAAACATTGGTTTGCCCTGACAGTGGAATGTTTGGAACCTGTGAATGATCAATGGAACACTTCTGTGCTCCAGTATCTATCAAAAACTGATGTTTCCTATTTCCCACCACCATTTCAATGTAGGGCCCTTTCTGATTGGCGGGAATAGGTATAGGTTCCAAACCCTGCTTCGGGCAATCCTAACGAAACAGAATATCATCAAAAGGAAGCTCTTCAGATAGATATGCAGCAGAAGGATGATCAAATATGTTCCTAGTGTCCACACTCGAAGTCTGATTATCCTGCGAAAAAGGTTACTGAGGATCCTGTGCAAACTGACCTCTACCAGGGCCCCCTACACCCGGGCGACCTCTGGATCGTCTACCCATATTCTCAAAAGTGTTATTCAACCTCTGTCGAAGGACGGGGCATTGTGCACACCAATGACCCTCTTGTCGACAATATGCACACTGGTTAATGTTCACAGGACCCAAGGGCACATTTTCTTGCGGGACATACTGACCTCTAATCTGCGAACTACCCCCTCTGGGGCCTCTAACAATTTGCTGTAATAGTACTTTAGTCTTTAAATCACCTTTTTGTTTTTCAACTCTATCTTTTTCATTATTGACACGATTCTCGTAGTACTGAGCCATGTGCAGTACTTCTGATTGGGACTTCGCCTGCCAAGCACTCTCAGAGGACATCATCTGTGACTGGATGTCAGGCAGCAATCCACGCACAAATTTGTCCACAAATAACTTTTCCCAGACTTTGTGCCTAGCTCTTGTCCGCTGAAATCAGAGAATACCTGTTCGAACCGATTAAAGAACTCGGTAGCACCCTCAGACTTCCCTTGGACACAGGGCGTAAGTTTGTCCCAAATAATTATTTTCTCAGGAATTATAGTTTTCAATTTTGCAATAATTCTATCAGGCAAAGTCAGTATCACCTGGGACGCTCTTTCACCAGCTGGCCTTTCTCCATCGAATCTAGTTATATTCGCCCATGTATCTCCCAACCCTGGCACGTCGTCTATAGTTCTAACTTGTTTCCACAAATCTACGGGCAGGAGTACAGGAAATAACAAATCAATATCGCCTAAGGTGAACACTGGGGACTGCAAGATGGACTCTATTTCTTTATAGAATCCTGTCGGATTTTTCCTAATATCAGGAATAGATTGTCTAATAGTATTCACTTCTTGTCTTGAGAATGGGACGTGAACAAACTGTGGTATATAATGTGCAGGAATGTTCACAGCGACTATACCCTGTGCAGCATCGGCCTCAACCTCAACCTTCGGGAAAAATGTCTGAGGAACCTCTCTCATAGGCAACTGAGAAGTAGGTGACTCCGAACGCTTACTAAGCAACAGAGCTAAGTCGAGCGCTAAAGCAGTCGAAGAAGTGTCAAGTGAAAAAGCTCTCTTATAAATACTCAATAACTCTGTGGGACAACTAATCTTTCTTTTTACAGTATCATCCTGTAGGTACTCTATCATTACCTGTATCACTTTCCTCTGCATTTCTGGTGTATACTGACTATATGTGACATATACCTCGACTGGAGTTATCGACATATCTGAAATTCATCTAAGCGCGTCCTTCGTACAAATTCGTGTTTCCTCAGATATCGATTTTCGACAAGGAAGGAACCGTTTCTGTACATACATACTTTCCCCCTTGTCATCCTCATTCTGTAACCTTTCCAACTCCTTTCTATACTCAAATAACCTCTCAACATGTTCATTTACTTTCTCCACAGTGTTTCTTGAAAACGGTAAAGTATTTAGATCCCTTAACCCCTGATCTGTTTATTTAATTTGCCCCACATCACACATAAATGAATCCCTAAACCTTCAATGAAAACATTTTTCTCAGGAAAATTATCCATATTATGAAGTGTGGCAAAGACATTATCTTGATCATCCCTCTCCATACAATGCTTAGCCCATGCAATCAAATCACGTTTCTTCTCTGGTGGTACAGTATTGCGAGTGACAACCTTCGACCCTGCACCTTGATCGACTACAAGTGGCACAAGACCACTTGAAAGAGGGGGAGCAGGTAAATTCAATGGAGCTACTGTTACAGGTGTGATAAGAAGAGGTGGAGGAGCTGGAGGAAGAGGAACATTGGGAGGAGCAGGAACAACGGGAACAGCAGCAGGTAGAGCAGGAAGAGCAGGAGGAAGAGACAAAGCAGCAGGAAGAGGAACATACAGAGGTGGCGCAGAGGCACCAGGCCTTCGTTCATTTAACAATTTGTCTATGAATTCGTCAGAAACACAAAGGTCTTTAGAAGGATAGATTTTCTGTATTCCAAGTGAGAAAGCCCTATCCATATTCCTAGTCGATTCAGAATGTTTATCTTGGTCATACAATAATGCTTTTTCCGCGTTCGTCTTATGACGGCGCGCATGTTTTTCTCTACTCTTAAGTTGCTGCAACGCTTCTTTTTTCTAATTCTGCAAAACATCAAATGCTGCAGGTCTAGCCTTTTTATCTAATAGAATTGACTCTAAATACTCAATACGAGGGATTTCAAAACTACCATTGATTGGCCACTGAAGTTCGGAGGCATGTCTGGTTTGTCAGTGCCAAATATCATTAAACACTATACTTCCAATGCCATGCTTACAGTACGTAGTACACGCCGGCGACCCCTCCTGTGGTGCGGGATGGCTAAATTCCAAAGATTGTCTATCGGTGCGGAACAACGCCCTGAAGCAGGTAGACAATTTCCCAGGCATATCAAATTATTGGTGTTACCTGGTCAATAATTGTGTCTGCAGATACAATATGCCAAAATGAAATTATCAGGATTATATTAAGAGTCGGGTCACGACTCACCTGATCAAGCCTAAGGAGGTCCGATCGGATTTCAAAGAATCTTACCTAACTAATCTTACCTCGTGTGTGGTGATTTCGGCAAATCTGCCCACCTCGATAAGTGGACTCTCGTCAAGATGCCGTTCTCGGACCACAAGCTAATCGTCCAGGGATCAGGTCGTGCAGCGCTGCTGAGGTGTCGCATCTCGTTCAGTAGGGGCCCCCTTATTTTGTCAGGCCGTCCGATCCCGGTCCGATAGCGAGGATCAACCTTCGATAATCCAGCATCAATCTTGAGGGTCCCTATTCGGGTGGCAACTGTGAAAACAAAATCAAAATATTGAGGCTGAGTATCCCAAAAGGAAATACACCGAACACGGGTTACAAAGGAACATACAAAGTACTTTAATTTATACTGAATTCAGTTACAAAGAACGGAACAAAATCAGATAGCTATCGGCCCTCAGTGCAACACAGCGAACTCCAGCGTGGTTCGGTGTATTCAGTGAGAGATGCTGTACATTAGAATGTATTGCCCTTTTATACTATTTGCGAACACAATAGTATAGAATATCAGTAGTTGAAAATATTGTTCTTAACATATGCTCGCAGATTAGTTTCATTGACACAAGTAATCCTTTACACACAGGTCAACGAAGGACAAGGTCTCAGTTCACGACCTCAACAAGTGGCCTGCAGGCAAGTTACATATTAGCTACACACAGAGGTCAAGACAGCCATGTTGTATTTCGAAATGACATCGTCCACCAATTTAACTCACAGGGTGACTTTACAAAGCGAACCTAAAATGGCGGATTGACCTAAAATGGCGGCTTACATTGATTTGAAGGTCAAGACCTTGCAACATGGATTTCTTTGCAAGTCACTTACAAGCAGCTTGGCGTAGGCCAATATACATATATTCATTGCAATACGAAGCACAATATAATTTCTCATTTGACAGCAATGGGATTGATGTATACCGTCCCTCTCTTAATGCTGTGCGTTACCATAATGGTTGATCCTGTTACCCATGCTTCTTGATGTATATATGGAGGCCCAAGGGTATCTGACTGCTGGTTGAGGCATCTACATGTGCCAGTAGATTGATGACAGCAAGTTGCATCTTTAATCCAGTGGGGAGATCCAACACTTCCAAGACTGTTTGCAGGTAAACGAGAGTTGGATGTCCTCAGATTTTCTTAAATTGACAACTCGTAAAATTGAGTTTCTTCTGTTTTCTCATTCTTTGTCTAGGAATTCTATGCTTTCGAGGCAGGTTGAAACTTCTATTCCTGGTGCATTTGCAGTCTTACTTTCCTCTGTAAAATCTTTCGGTTTTAGCCCTTTTTGTTGTTCTGTTCCTCACAGCAGTGCTAAAGTTAAGATGGATAGTGTTGCTATTTTTTTCTGAAATCGATGAAACTGTGTCTCTTCAATAAAGTTTTGTTTAGTAGTTCAGGATTTAGATTTTTCATGCATTCATTTTGGCAAAACAATGGTGTTGGAATGGTTCCATGTGTTAATATCCCTGCCCAAATATTGCATACAAAAATAATGGCATATTTTTGCGGCAATATTAAGCCATGGAAACTGCGGGGACACCTCTGCAATCCCAATATTTGTTTAAAGGGAGCGGGGTACACCCCTGCATTCCCCAATCCCATGTACCCCATAAATTATCCCCACCAAAAATATTGTCTATGGTCTTACACCACAACCATACATATGGCAATGATATTGAATTATTGGTGCGGATAATAGTACCTGATACCGTTGGAACTTACCGTTGTCATGCTAGATTCTCTGAAGGGAGCCTTTCAAGGTGCAGCTAGGCCAGATGTTAGGACTGGGAGCTATAATAACTTTACTCCCATCATCACTAAACTGCACTGACTAAGAGTTAAACTCCGGTTTAAGTTGGTTTGCTTGGCTCATGGGCAGAACATTTTCATTCTCCAAACTAATTAGCTTCAAAGTTGGTGACTGGATGTGCTAGAGGTTACATAGTGAGGAAATCTAACAATTGTATGTGCACAGGTTTCAGCTGTCCTCAGCTTTGAAACGTTGTTTTTTCTGGTTGTGCAGTGACATATTGGAACTCTGATCCCAGAGGGATCCACCAAATTCAAGAATTACTTCAAAGCTCTTCTGTACTTCCATGGTATCTCCCAGTAGACCCATTAAAGGTAATCACCACCTCTTCCCAAACATGCTAATTGAATGAGGTTGGAAGCAAGGTGACTCGTGCGCTGCCACAAAGAGAAAAAAACTACACGAGATTTACAGTTGTTACTATAGTCACAAATACATTTATATTAATTTGACAAAGATATTTTAATCATGTTGTAAACAGCCGACATTTGTTTCAACCGAACCGATCGTTCTCAAGGCCAATAGTTGAGCCTTCACATGAGTGAAATGGCATGAAACGTCAATGAAGTAGCGCGTAGTCGCTTTGACAAGAATGTATCCTAGTTAAACAGATTGTAAGATGCGAAAACACATCCGCTGGTGTGGACATAAGAAATGACCATTATTCTCAAGGTGCACACAATTAAATAAAGATGTCTTCTCATAGACAGAAGTAATCTGGGAGTCGTGCCACTAATGTCGGAGGTTCCGTGTCAAAGAATACAAGGGGTAAATCCCATTTGAGAAGCTCAGTAGTCTCAGAATGCTGTGCTGAAGTACGTGTCACGAGAAGTTGGGTGGCAACTTCTCGTGGCACAAGAGCAGCCTGAGCCAAGATTTCATATGCTTAAACGTGAATAACCCTATGGAACTGCAGGAGCATCTATGGGACCTGACAGAGCCAAGTGTGACGAACCCATTGAAATATAGTATAGCATGGACATTGGAGAAACAGCATTATAAGGTTTAGGAAAATTACAGCAGGCCTCAGGCCTCTGAGCAAGAGACAAGTGGAGCCGATTCAGGCTGGACAGAGAGCAAGACGTGTGAGACAGGACCCGCAGCCAAGGTCAAGATATGCGGATGACATTCCAATCACCAAATGACAGGGGGTACTAGATGCAGAAAAAACAAATCAATCCTCATAATTCAGAACTGCAGAGTGCAAATTCATGGTCTCTGAGCATGTGACATGGCCAAAACTGACAATGGACAACGATCAATGGTGGGAAAGGAGAGCCGGTCTCAGGCAGCCAGACACAGACTGCAACAAATATGCAACAGTATGCAACAGTATGCAACAAGTGTTGCGCCGGACAGGAGAGCACTCTCATAAAGGCAAGGTGGTACACACAAGTTACAATACAGACACATAATCATTGTCATCACCTTGAAGAGGTTCACAGTGAGCTGAGAATCATTGCAGATCCCAGTCCTGGGGATGTCAGCTCTAGACAATCACAGTATAGTACCCTAGGGGTGGGTAGCAATGGGCAATAACCTATGGTAACTCTAAAACACTGCAACAATGTTATAGTTAGTGAATTGCGGATGAATCAGGCAGCACCTGACATACGAGGGCCAGTAGAATAACATCTATAGTGTCCTGTATAGGATATAGAGTGCTCAGTACCCAAACAATGGGCACGATAAGCTTTCTGGAGAGGGACACAGGTTATGACGAAGTGCTGTTGCCATTTGGGAGTAAAACAGGCCTGCGACCAACGAAAGAGCGAGATGTGCATGAATATTCTCTGTTCCTGTGCTGATCCCTGTTGGTTTTGTTTGTAATAAACCACAGTTTGAACTTGCCGTTTACTGAGTCCTCCGTGTTTCCTGGAGAAGGTGTAGGGCCCTCCAAGTCCATGAACTTCCAGTGCCCTGTGGCATTCCTGGGAGTTCCTCCTAACAAGTTGTTAGCATAGTGGATGGTTGGCTGGGCCAGCCCGGCACCAGGTTGTCTGCGCATATTTCAAGAAGACAGGAAAATGCGTGCCTGTGGAAAGGCCGTCAGAAGTCAGTTGGAAATCATCCTGCCCGAAGTCACCGAGGAGTCCTGGCAGACCAGGACACGTAAGTGAGCTCCTTCTGGAGGAGTCGGCAGCTGAGAAGCACCAGCAGACCATGGAGTGTAAGTACTGAGTGTAAGAGTCTAACAGCAACTGTGTTTGTGAAGGAGGGTATTGAGTTTTATGGAGTATTGTTTAGTGCCGTCAAGTATTGTCAAATTATTGTTTAGACTGGTCAAAGTTAGTAGGGACAGAAGCTGAGGTAAAAGTCCTTTCTCTATGTTTAAGGCATATCGGTCTTAGAGGTAAATGGTTCTGGTGAATATCCTAGACTATTGACTTGAGGATACGGATTACCAAAGTTATGTAAATAAGTGGATTTCCTGTGGGTTGTGCATTCTAGATCAGCCCATAGATGACGTATCCCTGAAAGGGTTAGCAAGGGAGCTGGCCTAGATTGCGGAAGGTGAGTCGACTGATTAAATCTCCTGGAGTGAGACGTTTTGCATGCTAGGCAACACAGAATACTAGTATATTCTGCCTGGAGGTAGGAAGACATCGGTGGGGATTTTGTGTGGTTTTGGAGTAACGGGATATTACAGTGTGCACGTGGTATTTGATTTTTATGCACTACCTTGGTTGATAGATTGGTGACGTCACCTGTAGGGTTGCACATAGGACACAGAGAGCATGAGAGGATGAGGAGCTAATATTGGAAAATTGGGATTGATAGACGAGTTGAACAAGTGGTGGTGCGCAGAAGCCTAATGCGCAAGAATGTGGGTGTGCCTGAGGAGGCAGTGAATGTGAAGGAGGGGCAGTGCGTGGAGCATGTCTGATAAGTTGTGGAGCCAGAGTGTCTCATAAAAACTGAAAGTATAGCCATTATATTGTACCTTTTTCCCTAAACAGCGTTTTGTTGAAACCCTCGACTCGAGGTCAGGTAAAGGCATGAAAGGATGTATCAATGGAAATATGGGGGACACACCCCTTCAGCACTTGTGTAAGACACTCCCGCCTAACAGGAAGAAGATTTGCAAGTATAGAATAGAAAGTTTCAAAAGTACAGAGGGAAAATTAACTAAACCATGGCCACCTTGTGGAAGTTCCTCCAAAGACATACAGCAATCACTATTGACACGCATACAGGGTACCTATAAGGGGAAGAAGTTAAGAAAATGTATTGCCATATTCGAGCTGTGGCGCATGTTTCAGGAGGGTGAGGAGGATGCTACAAGGCATTAGTGAATGCTGAGCCAGCAGGAGGTGAAGGAGCCAGGGGCTCATCCCTCCACACCTCCCCATTTCCCTCTGAGTGTGGCATCCGATGACACAGACGATGAGCAAGGGATGTACCCAATATGAGAATTAAGGGCAGCACAGGGATACTCAAATCCGACATGTAAACCACCACCATATACAAAGGAGGAGAGGCTGATAAGCACAGGGCAGCAAGCTAGCAAGCGGTAGATGAGTGGCGATGCACATAAAGGTGCGAGGAAGGGGCTTGGAAGCATAGCTACGAACAAGTGGATAGGAGGACAGATACTCCTGAAGCTGGGAGGGAAAATGGATGGAGAGGCAGGCGGGGCAACTAAGGCAATGGAGGGTCTGAAGAGAAGCAGCAAAGCATCAGAGTGGGTGGAGATAATGGATGAGGAGGACAGGAGAGAGAAGGAACGGGAGGAAAAATTAGAATGAGAGGACAGGGAGAGGAGGAGAGAAGAGAAGTTGGAGAGGGAGGATAGGGAACAAAGAAAGGAGGAGGAGAAGGAGTACATGGAAGGGAACGAGAGGAGAGGATCGAAAGCGATCTCAAGGAAAGGAAGAAAGAAGAGTGGGAGCAGTGGGATAGAAAGACAAGGGAAGTGGAAGAGATCGAGAGGGGAAGGGAAGTAGCAGAGCGGGAAAAACACAAGTTGGCTGAGAGGGAAAAGAGGAAGTTGCTGTTGGATAGACTGGAAGAGAGAACGAGCACAAAGAGAGGAGGTTGAGTGAGTAATAACGGCAGTAAAGACACAAGGGGCAATAGAAAGGGGAAACGATAGGTTTTAGGAGGACAGATAATCAGAACCAGATAGCACAAACTCACGGGGAAGGAGTACAACAAAGAGAGATGGTGCAGGCTTAGGGGACTGGGGTGGAGGAAGCAGGTATGACCTGAGCAACATTAACCTGAGCACGAAAACTAACACGGACTTGACATCGAGGAGACTGAGCTTCACACAAAATTTGTGTATTAACATGGACACAGGGGGCCTCATTACGACCCAGGCGGTAGAGGGTTAATGGTGCCGGTGGAGCTGCCGGCGCCTTTAGCCCTCTACTGCCTCATTACGAGGTCTGCGTGTGGGTTCCGCTAAGGACGTCTGGTAAAACCAGGCATCCTTAGTGGGACCCGCTAGCAGACCAGGATGCTAACAACGGGCCCGTCATTAACAGGCCCGTTGTTCTCATCCTCCCCATTCCCTTTGAGCCCTATGGGGGCTCAAATGGTAATGGGGATGTACCGGGTCCAGGGCCCAGGAAAGGGAATTACTGCGCCCTCCAAGGTCGGAATGGCCCGGTCATTCCCCATTCCAGGAACCCGGACCAGGTACCCGGTATGGGGGTAGCCATGTCGCTAAAAGCTCGTAATGATGCCCAGGGTCTGACAATAAAGACAGAAACAGCAGGGACGGGAGGGGAAAGCAGTTCTGACCACTGTCAATGGGGACGGGTACAGACAAGCGGGTGTTATGGGAGTTTAGGACGCACACAGGTGGAGAAGGGGGGAAGCTTGAATGTGCAGGCAGGACTAACAACTGACTTACACACCCTACATGACACCACTACATATATTGATAGACTTTGAGAGCTTGCAGGACGATGGAAAGGGGAGACAGTAATGGCTTGTTCAAGCGGAAGGTTAACAAGGAGATATGTCGACAGTAATCATTGTAGAACCGGTGGATGTATACACAGGCATTGAGAGTGAGAGAGGGGATAGGCAGGTCAGACTGACTAGACAAACACACGAGGAGGAGGAGGGGTTCACACAAATGCCCTTATTAGAGAGAGGAGGAGTATGACCCCAGAATATACCATGGAAGCACACGAATAAAGATAATGTGATGTAGACTGCCCTCGTTAAGGGCAGTGGCTAAGGAGTGGATTTATGAAATGGAGAAGATGACATTGGGAAACAGGTTAGCTGTGGGGGATTTAAAGGGACTCCTAGTGTCTTAGGAGATGCAACTGATGACATATGAAAAAGGGCATGGTTCCCAGGGGTGATGGCATAAAACACAGCACACAATGGTTCTCCATTTGCGAACTGCAGGGCAGCAGTATGGCAAGTACTAAGGATACAATACCCAGACATATCAGACATTGGGGTGATTGCATCCCGGAAAATGAGGGAAGATGAAGACCGTGTGCAGTTCATTCAGGAGATTCAAGAGCTTTTCCGACTTGAAACTCGAGAACCGTGGAACAAAAGAGTAGCAATATTTTATCATATACTAGTACAGAGATTACCAGAGCCAGTCCAGAAAAGTTTGAGGAAATTGGTAGAGATGGAAGTGAAAGGGTGGCCAGGGATTCAGCTCACGATAGGTCATCATTGTAGGCTATGTCAGAGGAAGAATAAGAAAAAGGCAGAGGACAGGAAGATAGAAGAAGCAAAACTAGTACAGAAAAAACAAAGTACATGATGGAAGGGGTGGTCTTAACCAGTCCCACCATGCAGGGACAGCAGCCACAGCAACAGCAACAACCACAGCAATTTGCACTGCCATGGGGGGAGGGTTATGGGACGGGGTGGTCCACAACAAGGGTGCAGAGGAAGGGGGAGGCAACAGAGAGGGTGTGGATTCAGACCACAGATGCATCACAACAGATGCCACAAGCACAAGTACAAGCCCCACAAACACAAATGCAGGTACCACAGATGCCTGCAAAAGTACCACAATATTTACAAGCACCACAGATTTGAGAGAACACACAGAAATTAGCACAGATACAGAGCAATGACGCAACAGCACATGTGGACTCAATGGCGACAGTTCCCCTCAGACAACTTGGAGGAGTTACCATGATAGGGAGAAACCCCTTTACAGGGAGTGGGTTGTCCTTATAACCTCAATAGGACAGCCCACAGACGAACTTGATGTGTCCCATCCTGTCGATCACACCCAACCCTGCGGAGGAACCTCGCATAGGGGTGGCGATAGGTGAAGACACTTTTTCCTTTCTTGTTGACACAGGGTCGACTAGATCCTGCATTAGGGAAGGATCATTAACATTGTCAGGCGATGCCATGAACACTCAAAGATTCTCTGAGGCTCGGGAAGTGGTTCCTTTCACAGATGATATCTCACTTTCTATAGGATCTATCTCTGCCTTTACTTTACTCTCGACAGACACCTGTAAACATACTGGGACGAGACATTATGAGCAGACTGAATATGACCATTTAATTCACAGACAAGGGGATGGATGACACAGAGCGAGCATGGAGAGCAGTGATCGCAGTGGCAGAATGGTTTAGGCTGAAACAGTGAACGATGAGGAGCTATTCAGGGAAGAGAAACTGGAAATAGAGATGGTGTTCGAGATGAGTGTGACTTACTGGTTACAAATACACTACAGGGAAGTACCAGAGAGAATGGCAATGGCGCTGGAGGTGCCACCCCCATTCTGGGAGGAGGACATTACCAAGGTGTAGCCAGCACCCTGTGGACCACAAGTCCCTATGACGTGGGTCACTTAAAGAGCATAGGGGGAGTGAAGATCAAGCTGAAGCCAGGGGCAATTTTTCCAGGAGTGAAACAGTACCCCTTACTAAAGAAGCAGATAAGGGCATTTATGACACAATCACAGCCCTGATCGAGAGAGGCATCCGTGTACCATCAGAGTTCCCATGCAACACTATGGTGTACCCAGTGAGGAAGGCAAAGGGAGCGTCAGGGTATTTCATACAGGATTTAAGGCCTTGTAACCACATTGTAGAAGCAGAATATCCTTTAGTTGCAAACTCAGCGACAATTGTGTGCAGCATTACAGCGGAAGCTACCTGCTTCACGGTCATTCACTTGAGGAATGCCATCCTCTCAGTGCCACTACACCCAGACTCACAAGACTTGACCAGCTTTATGTATAGAAACCAGAAGTGTAAACATACAAGACTTCCTCAAGGGTTCTGCGAGTCACCGTCTATCTTCAACAGAGTGATACAGATGGATTTGAGAAATATACAGATGGAGAGCACGGTTTTGCAGTACGTAGATGACATTTTGATTTGCACCACGACGGAAGATCAGTATAGTGAGGACTCAGTGCACATACTGACTGTGTTAGCTGACCAGGGATACACGGTGGACAAGTTCAAGTTACAGTACTGTCAGAAGGAGGTACTATACATTGGACAGACCATATCCCAAAATGGCCAACAGATCACCTCAGAAAGAGCTGAGACAATACGCAAAACACCAAAGCCCACGACAGTCAGATTAATACAACAGTTTTTGGGGTTATGCAACTACTGCAGAGCATGGGTCTTTGACTACAGCACATAAAGGACGCCCCTACTGTGCACCCTAAAGGAAGCACAGAAAGGAAACAAAACACTGACATGGACCACAGAAATGACTGAGGCATTTGACATGCTGAAAGAGGAAATATACACAGCACCAGAGCTAGGGATCCCAGATTACAAAAAGGAGTTTTGCCTGTTCTCATACACTGACGGTGTAGTGATGAAGGCATTACTGACACAAAAGACAAGCAAGGGACACAAGCCAATAGCTTACTACAGTGGGAAGCTCCACCCAGTAATGAGAGGACACCATCAGTGCAAACAAGCTTTGGCAGCTGCAGTGGAGAAGTCAGCAACAATAACCAAGGGGTGTACCACCACTCTCTATATGGAGCACACCTTCTTCACGATACTGCAGAAGCCACAAAGCACACTGACAACCTAAATAGCATCAGGTTATGAGGTGATACTATCGAATGTAGGACTGAAGATAGTGTGATGCAGAAATGTCAACCCAGCAATTTTCCTAGCAGATTTCCTACAGGTAGGAGACAATGCAATCGACTGTACAGCAAACATAGAGATGTTCAGGGACACTCGTAAGGTAGAGGAGGATGCACTTGAGGGGGGATGTGCTCTGCATTGAAAGTTCTTTGACAATTGATCAGTAAGATGGGCTCTGACATACAGGAACTGCAGTAGTAAGACTGAAGGAAGATGGGACAAGTGAATCAGTAGCTAGCGTGCAACTACCATCCCATTACTCAGCACAAGCAGCAGAATTAGTGACCCTAATACTAGCACTGGAACATAGCGCAGAGAAGGAGGTGACAGTGACATCCACTGTACACTCTGGACTGTCATGATGGCTCAGGAGTGGATTCAGGGGGATGACGGGACTCCAGTACAACATGCACTTCTATTAGGCAGATTGATCAAAGTATATGCTTGGCCAAAAAGGATAATATACTGAAGGGTATATCACTACTCTGGCAAGGACTGGGATATAAAGATAACCATATAAATAGAGGGGGGTTTTGTCCTGACAGGCAAAAGCCGCACAGCTTAATCCATATTCACGTTAATTCTGGATTGTCTCCACACAGTAATAAACAAAAAATAATGGGTCAACCTCCATACTAGTGTGTATCTTTCACATCTAGTGGGGTGTCCTCACAGCAACTCCCTATTGAATAAACAGCCTGTAAGCATGTGTTTATCAATAGCACATCTCTCTAAGTCTTCATATAGGACCCTTGAGATCTAAAGGCTCACACTCACTCAACTAAATTGGGTTATGTCAAAAAATAACTTGTTTTATTCTTAGTAGACATGGCTTGTAAAATTCAAATACCAATTTGTCAATACATATAATAGAAACATTGAAAACAGTGCACAAGACATAATGTGTACAATCCTAAAATAAGAAGGAATAAGAGATCCTGCAAACAAATCACATACAAAAATTCTATAGACAGTTCACATGTAAAGAAATGAAATTAACCTGACGAACAGAAAAATTTGGTGTATCCCAATGATTATAAACAATTCTTCAGAAGAAATAAATCGGACTCATAACAATTAATGTCACAAAGTACAATGAAATCTAAGTCTGCCACCACTTGAATAATGGCTAAGTAATGTTTTTTAAATTACAATTGCATTCCAGTTTCAACACACTTTAATACATGAAGAACACGAGTGTACAGTTCTATAGTTAGCCGACAGATACATATACATACTGTTATTGCGTTTAGTATTTTTGTCATTAGCCAAATGCAGCAACGCAGAAACGCAGACACCACAAGGTGCAAGAGATCCGAAGCGGTTTATAGTCATAAAGTCGAATGTAATAATGTCGAAAGTCATAAAGTCTAAAAAAAAAAGTCTAAAAAAAAAGTCGAATTTCTTTTTTTGGTTGCTTTTTGTTCGAAATGGGAGGATTCCCCTAAGCCCCCTTTTTTGTATTTTTTTTGTTTGACCCCTTTTTTTACCCCCAGAACCCAAAAAACATGTAAATTAAAAAATAAAAAAACAACATTTTTTTTTCGACATTATGTTTTAGACATTTTTGTAATTCGACATTCTTTTTTTGACATTATGACTGCACACCATCCAGAGCCAAGCTTGCAGATGCTGAAACGCGAATAACTGTATGGAACTGCAGGAGCATCTATGGGGCCTGACAGAGCCAAGTGTGACTAACCCATGGAAATGTAGTATAGCATGGACTTTGTAGAAACCGCATTATAAGCTTTAGGAAAGTTACAGCAGACCTCAGGCCTCTGAGCAAGAGGTGAGCTGATCCAATTCAGGCTGGACAGAGAGCAAGACGTGTGAGACAGGACCTGCAGCCAAGGTCAGGAGATATGGATGACATTCCAATCACCAGACGACAAGGGGACCAGCTGCTGAAAATACTAATAAGTCCTCATAATTCAGAGCTGTAGAGCTCAAATTTGTGCAACAGTATGCAACAAGTGTTGCCCCGGACAAGAGAGCACTCTCATAAGGCAAGGTGGTACACACAAGTTACAATACAGACACTTAATCATTCTCATCACTTTATAGAGGTACACAGTGAGCTGAGAATCATTGTGTAGCCCATGCCTGGGGATGTCAGCTCTAGCAACTCACAATATAGTACCCTAGGGGAGGGTATCATTGGGGAATAACCAATCGTAAGTCAACAACACTGCAACAATGTTATAGTTAGTGAATTGGGGATGGATCAGGCCAGCCACCTGACATGCAAGGACCATAAGAATAACACATATAGAGTCCTCTATAGGATATATAGTGCTCAGTACCCAATCATTAGGCCTGATAGGTTTTCTGGAAAGGGGACCAGGTTGTGACGAAGTGCTGATACCATATGGGAGGAAAACCGGCCTGTGAACCGAGGAAGAGCAAGATGTGAAGGAATATTCTCTGTTCTTTTGCTGATCCCTGTTGGTTTTGTTTTTAATAAATCGCAGTTTGAACTTGCCATTGACCGAGTCCTCTGTGTATCCTGGTGGGGGGGTGTTGAGCCCTCCAAGTCCGCAATCTTCCAGTGTCCCTCTGGCATACCTGGGAGTTCCTCCCAACAGTGGTATGCCAATTCCAGATGGAGAACAACCTCCTTCTCCCTATCACTTCTGCAACAGGAGTACAGAACATCTGCATAGCTCTGGCTGGAACTGACTGCCTTATGATAAACCTGATGGTGGGAATCCAAATATAGCAGCTTAAACCTATAACTGTACAAACCCCTCTTAGTCTGCCCACATATATAGAGTTATTGATCCTCTACTATATTAGTGCCAATGATCCATCACATGGTTCCTTAAAGTAGGTGTCAAATTCTCCCACAGCTCTGATGAGTGCTGCATACAGCATGGATGCTTCCCATCTCATGATCATCAGATCCAGAAGAAGGAACGATCTAGGCTGTTCAGGAAAATCAAGAGCCCAGATTGACTTTGCCGTAGAAATACAAAATATTAAAATAAGCAAGGTTGTACCCTGCCCCCAACAATTTAAAGGCTTTACATTTTGGAATTAATATTGTGATTGTATCACCTGATTTGGTATAAGCAAATGTTTTAAGATTTTCTTTTTAACTAAGCAGTGAATACAATTAAATTAAAATAACAGTACGTATGTGTATTAATTCTCTGTTGCTCAATTATATTAATTGCAATTCTAAAATGTATTTAGTATTTTTTCTTGCCATGGTGTAGTCTATGTGAATTGCCCAAAACCTCTCACAAATGTAAATTTATATGTCCGAAATATACTCTAATTAATTAATTAATTAAATTATGCTAATTAGGGCAAACGCGAATAAAAGTATGCATTTGTCAACCTTATTCACATGTTTGGAATGTTCACTTAATTTCTTGAACCTACTACAGTACAATAATAAAACTTGAGGCATATGTCGCTCACAGCCAAGAAGAAGAGACACAGAAAAAAAAACCTCTGAAAATGTTTAATATTTGTGTTGTCAATATCTGCTGAACATATCATACCTTCAACATCTGCATCATACTTTAAAGCAATAATCAACTGCACACTGATCACACTGATCAAATGATCTAATAACTGCTCATCTATGGTAAATCTTGTATAGAGTGTTCTAGGTGTGTCCTTGTGAATGCACAAACCTGTGTTATTTCTCTTAGCTGAAGTCCCCGTACTAGGCCACCAATACATCTGTAGGGGGTTTTAAATGTAATGTTTTGTTCGTATGTTCAAACCCATTATTCTTGATTTCCATTCATTTTCATATTTCTTTTTTTAGGATCTTTTCAGCCAGAAAATAAAGATCTTAAACTCCCCAGATCGCGTTCTCTTACCTCATGACGTAATTCTAAAATGTTAAAATAGACAACTTTCAACTTGTTCTTGCGGGTTTAAATTATTTTTTTTTAAATTATTTATTTACTTGAATTCAATCAGGAACAAACATGGTTTTTTGCAAGATTACGCTGTTACTTATTCTATCCAATTCTTTATGGTGTGAATTTTCCGTTTTCAATTTTCCTCCAGTTTTTTCTTCAATTCTGAGGGGCAACCCCTCACCCGTGTCAAGATTATGGTTCTGAGTTCAGCTAGAAGGGTCCTCGCTCGCTTATTAATTCACAATGGCCCTCATTACGACCCTGGCGGAAATCGAAAAACGATGGCGGAAATGCAATACCGCCATCGAATAGCGCTCGGTGCGATTATGACCCGTCACCGTAAAGTACGATGCCATTAGCGACACCGTAGTGAACGCCAACGCTAACTGCACCAAGTACGCGCGCGCGCGCGCCATGCCAAACCGTAATTACCACCATGGCGCAACGGTACGCGAATTCTGACCCTAGCGGACATGTACCTAACGCCATCAAGCATGGCGGAAAGTACCATTCCGCCATGGTGAGAAGTACGGCATCGCGAACCAACCGTAAACGGCCCTACTGAGTGCCTGTACACCACTCCCTGGCCACATTGCACAACTCCTCGTAGGTGCAATGAAGTCACACAATGCAACCAGTGAAATGTACAAGTCACCCATGCATGCCAACGAACAAATGAATCTAGGGGCTCCAAGTGCCTTGTGAGTGGCCATCCATATTTGCCATGGCACCATTGCCGCACTGATGCAGCACAGGCATGTGAAGGTTCAAGTCCAGCAACATGAACTGAAATATGAGACAAACAAAAACAGGCCCCCCCATCGACTGACACCAGTGTAAGGCAACATTCAAAGCAGTATCCTGAGTGAGACTGCACCAGCCCTGTACTCCTGCCAGTAAACAAACCAACCATCAGCATAAGCATGTACCACACAAGTTGGCAGAGTGACTGAGCAGCCAGGCTCATCTCAAGAGGGGCCAATGGGAGCTGCAGGGCACAGATGGCACGAATACAGAAGCTATTCCAATGGACATGACCTCAGTCTCCCTCCAAGAAACGCACGCAAACACAGGCACCTGTGACCAGCCATATTCTGATAATCACATCATTCCACCAATCCACCTGGCTGACCGGCATCTGTTACACAAAAGCTAATCCCCCGCCCCTGAGCATGACATCATTAAAACAGTCATAATGGTAGCCCCTATCCCTGACCACACTGGGCTTCGTAGGCAAACGCGGCCAGTACAGTACCACGCAACTATACTCAGAAGCCGGAACCCAATGCAGATCTTCTCACAATACATCGCTCCACAAATAGGAATATGCTACATTACTTGCAAAGAAGAACGCTACACGGTTAATATCAGAATAGAAATTTAATGCACAACAAAATCACCGAGCCCATACAGCCATTAGGTCATGAACTCCAAAATATATTTCATTATTGTGGGCTGCATCCGCAATAAATGACCAGCTTCTTCTTGTGTGACGCCCTGTTCCTTCATGGTACACAGGGGCTACATTCACGTTCAAAAAGGCAACATGGAAGCGCCTAGAACCGCAGGGCCGTCCCATTAGGTAGGCACTAGTCCAGCTGAAAGGTCGATATGTTGCTCCTAGCCACTAGTACTGCGTAAGGGCATGTGGCCCATTGGCGATCGTCCCATAAGATCGTAATGGTGCTCCACTGATTAACACGAAGCAGCAGGTGTCGGGAGTAAAAGCCATCTGCAGGAGTGGCATACAGATGGCAGCGGCAAAAGGGGAGGAGATACCTGTCACCCAAATGAAATGAAAAAGAATAGTATGGGCATCAGAACTTCATTTGAATTACTCACTTCAATGATCACACTAAATCCACAGCCATATGCATGCTAGCCCACTCAAAAGGATTATTCCCACCCAAAAATCACTTGCGAATCATAACTATAAAAATCGAGGTGAAAACACTATTACAAACGAGTGTTTGTGTGCATGTGTCTGTCAAAACAGAATCCATTAGATGGGATTAGTAACGTGCATAGACACAAGTGTTTGAAGGCGCGTCGAGACAGGGAGGGTTCAACAAGGGCAGATAGACGATGGTCCCACTATGGCAGCTCTGCATCACATAGCGCAGGGGAGGTGGATAGATTCCAAAAAGCCCTGTACATGGCAAACTCTCCATTAAATCATCTGTCCATGCATCCATACATCATTCCCTCATCCCGGACTGAAAACGCCTGATTATTTACTCACATAACATGTGAAATTTCCATTGAGTCTGTGCGTAATGCAGTCTGCAAAATCCACTGTGCTCCAGGCCGGAATTCCAGTGTTGTGAAGTAACATGTATTTGGGAACGTCCTGCCTTATCGTCCACTACGCTATTGCGCATCCCATACTATTCATATCAATCATTGCATTCTCGCCATGGCCCCTGTCCCAAGGACATTAAACAATAGAACGTTATATTTGCAGTCTGACCTGTGGGCGTCTCCTTGCCGCTAGCTGAAAACCGAAAGCGCCGTCCTTCGAATTCCTCATTTGCAACATCACGTCGAAAAGGCATCTGTGACCGCTTGAAATCACAAATTCATCCATGTAGTGCGGCAGTGTGTGAAAATGGCAACTGGCTTCACTCACAAATGGGACGCCCCGCCCGTCGGTGAACCTCGGTACAGTGCTGCATGAGGGTCCACCGTTAATCGAGTACTACATTCCACTGACCCTTCACAAGTTTGTTCGCGACTGCAAAGATAGTATGTGAAACAATGGGACCATAGCAGAATGAACATGTGAACCAATATTTCACTGCCATCGGGATCAAATACATGATTGTAATAGCAAGATGCCATGCGTCGAATTGCAGCGTTGTGTGCGGGACGTGCTCGCCCAAAGGGGATTGCAGCTTGCACAGGTGGAATGAATCACCACAGGTGGAGGCTATACAGCCTGAAAACACATAAATTGCACACCCAACCCCCTCCCACAACCACACCCACTCCAAAATGCTACCGGCAGGACTAGCGATGTTGGCCCTGGGGGACCTGATAGCACTGCAAGTACTCCAACTTCAAGAAGAAGACGAACACCAACTACTACAACAACCGGCCGCACAGAGGAGACGCAGGAGGAGGAGGAGGGCAAGGCAGGGCCAGCAAGGCCCGCCAGCACAGCCACTACCACCATGCAGGCAGCCCGCAATCCCACGCCTCCGAGCACATCCGTTCAACCTCACGGATGAGCAGATCCACACCCTCTACCGTTTGGACCGGGACACCATAACCGCCATTGTGGACATGACACAGGCTGACCTTGTCAGCATGATAGATAGCCCAACCGCCATCCCACCCCTACTGAAGGTGGTGTCTGTACTCCACTTCCTGGCCACAGGCACCTACCAGCACACAGTCGGACAGTTGCATGGCATTTCACAGCCAGTGTTCTCACGGACACTATTGCAAGTGCTCGATGCCCTCCTGAAGCACGCAGACGACTACATCTCTCTACCACGCTCGGAGCAGGAAATTACGAACACAAAAGTGGGATTCCATGCACTTGGCGGCATACCGGGTTGCATTGGTGCCATCGACTGCACCCATGTGGAATTGGTCGTCCCACATGCCATGGAGGCCCAGTACCGCAACCGAAAACAATTTCATTCTCTTAATGTACAAATGGTGTGTGACTCCAACAGGATCATTACACATTGTTGTGCCCGATTTCCTGGATCAACCCATGATTCTATGGTCTTGAGGAACTCTACAATACCACGCTACATGGAGCGACACGCAGGGAACAGATCCTGGCTACTCGGTGAGTCTCATTTCATGCATGATAATGTGGGGTATGTGATGCGGCAATGACCTGGCAGGAAGGGGGGGGTGCGTACGTAGCAATGTCATTCCACAAACATCCTTTATTGTCCACATACAGGTGATGCCGGGTATCCACTGAAGAGATGGCTCCTTACACCACTCCGGAACCCACAGAACCAACATGAGGAGGACTACAACCATGCTCACTCACGTACCCGTGTAGTCATAGAACAGGCATTCGGCCTACTGAAGACTCGTTTCCGCTGCCTCAGCAGGTCTGGCGGGGCACTCCTGTACCGCCATGAGAAGGTTGCAAAGATGGTCATGGCATGTGTCATGCGACACAACATGTGCGTACGTAGAAATGTGCCCATGCCCCCTGACGCAGAACTGCAAGCACCTGAAGATGGTCATGATGAGGGTGGGGATGTGGCAGCACCTCAAGGAGTCCGCGAGGCACAGGAGGGCCGTGACATTCGTCAGATTCTCATAGATTCATGCTTCTAGCACTCACGCCTGGTGGCTGATACATGGACACGGGACTTGTGGCACTGTGTGTGTCTGGAACATGCACAATATGGACTGTACGCCTATAAAGGCCTCGTACACAAAGATCAATGTCCACACATCTTATTGGATGATCGTGCATTGTTTATAGCATATGTGAAATTATGTTACACACCCCATCGACCCGCCACCCAAGTGAGCCCAACACACCCCCTCCACCCTCCTACCTCCCCCCCGAACACCAGTGTCCAAAGATGCTCATTGTCAGTGGGCAGACGCTATTGCAAGCCCCCTCTCCGGGTATCAGGGGCACCCCTGCCTGTGGAGCGCAGGTTCCTCCCAGATCTACGTTGGGGGCTGCCCTGGACGGAACTTGCAACGGATGATGTCTCTGCCTGCTCACGTCCATGCATGTCCCTAAGGGTTTGTGAGAGCTCAGTGAGCACACGGCGCACAGCGGCAAGTTCAGCACATACGTCTTTGGACGTCGCATGCAGTTCCCCCCTCAGGCTCTCGGTGCTTCTCTCCATTTGTACTCTCAGGCTCTCGGTGCTTCTCTCCATTTGTGCCCTAAGTGTCTCAGTTGATGTTTCTATGGCTGCCTTAGTACCCCCACATTCATCAGCATGGTCCTTGAGGAGCGTGGCCAGTTGCTGCTGTTGCACGATCACCTGGTCGAGGGACTGTTGCCTCTGCTGTGCCATGGCCATTTGCGGTGGTGTCACAGAGGGGCTGGTCACCTCATGTTGCCTTGCCACAGGGCTTGTGGGGGATGGCCAGTCGTCGTCTTATGGGTGCCCCTGCGTGGTATCCTCATGGTGTACGGGATGAAACAAACAGGGGGATTGAGACAGGTCATGGATGGATCCTACATCGACATCCCCGTTTTCTGTGTCGGAGCATGCTGCCATTAATGCAGTGTCACCTATGGTGCTGCTGCCACCAGAAGCAGTGCCTTCTGTGGCATCCATTGGGGGGACCTGTGGTGGTGCTGTTGTGGGCATGCTGGCTGCTGGGGTGCCTGTTGAAGTTCCCTCCTGTGTGCTGCCACTTGATTTGTGCTGCTGCCGTGTCTTGATCCGTGCAGCTGAGGTGGAGGGTCTTTGGCCGTTGGTCTTGGCCCTCTTTGCAGGTGTGCTGGTAGGGGTGTCCTGGAGCTCGCCGTTTGAATCGGACCCTGTGGTGGAGTAAAGGAGGGCGAGCGTTATTAATGGGTCTATGGAAATTGGAATGGCAATATATCACATGCATTGGGGTGGTACCTGAGGGTGATTTGGGTCAGGGCCTTGGAGGTGGTTTCATTTTTGTGTGGATTGAGGATGCAGTTGTTTTGCAGCCTGCAGTTAGGGTGTGCCTGCTGCACGTGTAGAGGGTGTTTTTAGGATTTTTAATTATTTATGTATTTAATGTGAGTTTTAAAGTGCGCTATCAGGCCAATGTATGTGGACGTTCTCCTGGACATGTGTTACTGTTGCACTATGTGGACACATGGTACTTCACATGATTGGACATTGTGGATTTAGCATTGTTTTATTTGGCCCACCTACCTGATTCTTCGGATGTCTGCACTCCTTTCTCCATCCCTCCGACTCCCTCTATACTCTCCATTCCAATGGTGGAGGCACAGATTTCTTCCCAGGGGGTCAACTTGATGGGTGATTCCGATCCTCCCCCGGTAGCTGTGGCAATGTTACGGTTGGCGGATAGTATGCTCCGTACGCGTATCCGCAAGTCGTCCCATCGCTTTCTGCATTGCTGTGGGTTGCGGGGTGCGGTCCCCACCGCACTTACCCGCTGTGCCACCAGGGCCCATATGGCCTTCTTCTTCGCAAGTGCCGTCCTGGTCATTTGCGTCGAGAAGACGACGGCAGCATTCTCCTGGAGGGTCTCTGTGAGCACGGTGAGTTCCTCACGGGAGAAGTGGAGCTGCCGCTTGCGGTCGCACGCTTTTTTCGCTACTTTTCCCATTTTTATTGCTTTCACTAGGGTGGATGACGGGTTGGGATGTGTCTCAGGGTAGTATTTTTTATAGTTGTGTGGGAATTCTGATTTTATAGGTGTACGGCGTGCTGTTTCCCGTTCCGGGACCATGTTTTTACTTCCGTTTCCGTATATTTACGGTCACCGTACTTTCCGATTGCCGCTCATTACGGTGACCGCTAAGATGGGTGGCGGAATTGCACCTAGGGCGCCGTACGACGGCGGTGAGGGGCGTTTTGGGGACATTTCCGCCATCGCGGACTTTGCACTTCCGCCATGGCGTAGTGCTCGTGCCCGATGGGTCGGAATTAGCCGCACTTTGCTCCGTCGTGCAATGGCGGAAACGCTATTTACGCTATGGCGGTCAGGTCAGTCACTTTCCGCCAGGGTCGTAATGAGGGCCAATGTCAGACTTCATTGAAATGATTTATGCATTATAAATCTACATTGTAACTGGTTAAAATATATGAACTCTGCCCACTATTGTTTCTTGGCCTATTTCAACAAAATCTGTGAATTCTAATTTGAAAATTGTCAAGACTTTTCTTATCAGTCTTTTAGATTCAGCTACTCGCAGCGACACTCGACAGAATTCACTTAACGCGCAATCTGCGCTCGCTGTTCAGATAGCCTGTAATGTTCTTATCATTAAAATGTCTCTTGTAAATGCAGTTTTACTAACATGTGGAGGCACTGAACCCTCCCACACATCTCAGAGCTGCTTTCTTATCAGAATACAACATTCTATTGTCAAGGAACCTCGTCAGTTTCAAAGCGAATGACTACACACATGAACTGTTCCGTAGGTCACCATTCTTCATCTGCTTTTCTAATTCAGAGGCCTTGCCAGAAGTTACTTCATGGTCCTCATTCTGAGTTTGCTGGTATCCCACTGGAAATTCCAACGGCTTGCCGCCAAAACGGAATTACCATTGCCACCTAGTGTTCGAAATATATGAAAGAAGTAGTGGAACTATGTTCCCTGGTGGCCTGCCCCCGCTTCCCACAAACCCCATCACCACGCCACCTCCCACACGCCATACAAACCCCCAAACAAACACACCTGCTGTTTAAGGGAATGTGCAGTGCAGTGCACTGAAGTGCAAGTTTCAACTTCTTCCTACACTTTTATATTCAAACAAAACCATTCTGGAATGGTTTCTTTTTAAAATAAAAGAATAGGAACAGGGAAAACATTTTTTTTTAAGTGCTGCAGCGCCGCTCCCAACTGCTCCCGCCCACTTCCACCACTGTTCCCACCGCCTGATAAACCTGGGATTAACGGGATATTACAGGCATCGGGAATGACGTCATCTCCCCATTCCATCAAGTCCAATAGGATTCCATGGAGGTAATTGCAGAATTGTTTGTCGGTGGGGGTCTAATCTACCAGCACATCAGGCCTGGCGGTAGATCTGTGGCCCCCAATGGCAAACTTGTGTTTCCCTGGGCAGGAAAAAATGCTGGTGCTGGAATTACCGGACCGGGGAAACTGTAATGAGCCCCCATGTCAGGATAGGCCCCCTTCCTTAGAAAACAGGTAGCTTCTGAATCATCCTTCTAACACCCATGTCAAGGCTCTGAATTCTGACCTCTTTGCTCTGCTCCTGATCATCTAGTCGATTTTCTCCTCTATTCTTCCGTGCAGTCTTTTCTTTCTCTGCACATCGGGGTCGCCCTTCTTGTCTTTCTCCCTCTTTTTCCTGTTGCTTTTCTCTCTTCCTCTTCTTTATACTGTATTCGGAGTTGCTATATTTACCACCCAGTCAACTCAATACTTCCAGATCTCACCCGGCGGTGTCATGATGTCCGTTCTATCCCTCCATTCAGAACAACGCACCTGCTTACCTAAGGTATAATCTTCCTATCCTTCAATGTTTCATCTCTGGTACATCCTCAATCTGCACGAAGAAATTCAATTTTGAAACTTCATAAACTCCACAAATGCTACACATTGGGGGTCATTGGGAGTTTGGAGGCAGGCATGGTGCTATTAGAACCATGGCTGCCTCCATACTCGGGACCGGGTCCCGGTAGTCGGAATGGGGACTTACCAGGACATTCCGACCTATGCGGACCCGGTAAGTCTCCATTTAGAATACCGTTCTCCATTCCCATTGTACCCTCATAGGGCTCAATGGGAATGGGGAAGGAGCTAATAACGGGCCCACAAATAGCGGGCCCGTTATTAACTCCATGGTCCCTTAACGGGTCCCGCTAAGGGCGGCTGGTAAAACCAGCTGGTCCTGGTGGGACCCGCTAAGGGACCTCGGAATGCGGCGGTAGGGGGTTAACGGCACCGGCATCCTTACCGCTGCCATTAACCCCCTACTGCCGTACTCGGAATGAGGGCCATTATAAAATCCTTTTTTATTGGCATGTAATGTTTAGCCCTTTTTATGGCTAAGAGATCAATGCACTGGTTTAAGAATCATAGCATTCCGCCTTTTTGCTGTGTCGCTAGAAAATGCAATTTCTTTTTCTTTGAAGAAGTAAGTTTTCCCCACAAAGCACAGTGCATTTGTTATTAGTGGATTAGAACATAAGTTAAGAGCGCAGGTGCATTTACTTCATTATCTTTTTGTATGTACAATGCAGTAGCTTAGTTACTGAAATCATGCATTTCTCCAATTATCCTGACAGCCCCTGCCCCAACAATTTGAAGGCTTCCAAGATCATAAACGTCCCCTACAGAAACAGGTCCCCAAAGATTCTCACTCCAAACTTAGATATGGTTTGCAGGAACATTTCTCAAAAGTGATATGTTAACCTCACAGTCAAGTAATCGGGATGAGAGTGGAAAATGGACCCCTGACCCCCACCCGCCCTGCCTCCCTTGCTAATGTCCAACTAGCATTACCACCTCTTCCATATCGCAGGGCCACAAAAGGGTGGATTACTGTAATGTTCTGAAAAAAGTAACATTCTGGGCAAACAATCATCCTAATTTAAAGAAAAGTCCTACCTAGAATTGACTGGAGAAGCTTGATCCATCTCTCAACTGATGTTTCTAATTTGTCAGCCCAACCTCATAATTTGCTGTACTGTGTTGCATAACCATTCTGTATACTGTGAGAAAACTGAAAGCGTCCTCACATCTGACTCCCTTGGGTCCTCTTCGGTGGCCAGGGAAAGGCCATCACTTTTGGATCCTGACCCTGGTGTTGGAGAAGCAAGGGAGTATCACCTGGGTGGACGGTCCTTGGGGATTGGAGAAGAGAGGTCCTCAGACGAGACGTGGTATTCCACATGTCCATTCCAGGAGGAACCCTCTATCCAAGAAGCATTTGTAGGGTTTGGTTATCACTGTCCCACTGACCAAGGGAAAACCAAGAAATCCTACCTATCTCAAAGTACCAGGAAGAGGGCAAAGAAGGGAAGATTTAAGGGCAAGACATGGTTTCCCCTTTTCCCACTAAGAACCAACCTAACCCTACTGGGCATTTATAGGCTATTGTAGACCCTTTCCCCATACTCCCTTTCATAATCCAAGTTCAGAACACCACTTTGGTACTTAGATGAGGAAGAGGGACGTTGAGTACTAAAGGTACTGTAATCAGAGATGGAAGGAAAATAACCTGCACCTGGGTAAGGCTAGGCTTCATAAATATACCCCTCAGGTGCAGATCAGGGAAAGCAAAGAAGGAGAGAGAAACCAAAGAAAGGAGCTGCTGCACGCAGTGGAAGTCATAAAAAGAGAGACGCAAGAAAGCAGGAGACCTGATCTGTGAAGCAGGACACGAATGCAGAGGCAAGCGGCTGTCCCAAGAGGCTGCCATAGGTCTGAGACAGAGGGCCTCATTACACGGATGGCGTTAGGGATTTACCGGTACCGGTAAAATACCCGTACCGGTAAATCCCTACCGCCTTACTACGAGGTCCCTTTGCGGGTTGGGGGATTAACGCCTGCTTTTTGCAGGTGTTAAAATCCAACCCGCTAAGGGACCTCGGAGCTAATTACGGCAGCGCAAAATTGCGGTGCCGTAATTAGCGCCTTCCCCATTCCCATAGAGCCCTATGGGGCAGAAATGGGAATGGGGAGGGGCAATGGTGGAAAGGGGATTTACCCCCCCTCCAACCTTGGAATGGGGCGGTAAATCCCCTTTCCGCCAAGGCGGTGCCGGTATTTTACCGGCATGAGCCATGGCGCTAATAGCGCCATGGCTCACCGCCTACCGGGTAATGAGGCCCAGAGACTTGCAAGTAGAGAAGTCTCTAAAGATAGGCATGTGCAGAGATGGCTTGGCAGCAAAGAAGGCTCCCCTTTTCCCTGGCACTCACAAGCAGCAAAGGAAACTACCTCCCAACAAGAAAGATGGGCAGAAGGAAACCCAGAGAGATCGATCGAGGTGAAAGCGACATACGGAGGTGGAGAGCCTGACATACCCGGTGAGTCCATTGTGTGCTTACGGCCCCGGAGTGCTCTCTCCTCTACCGTGCATGAAAGCAAATTGGTTTGCATTACAGGTCTGCTCGTCTGTGAATAAACTTGTATGGAAAAGCATTATTTTTAATCTCCCGCTCAGTTTTGAATTACAAAACAACATTCGCAAGCCTTCCAGAGTGTTATGAACCATAATGCATTTGAGAATACCCATGCGGAAAGTTATATGAATGCATGGAAAGCATATTGAACGTATGAGAAAAGAAAACAAGCATTGGCTAAAGCCAATACAGTATGAACATTGTCAAAGGCCCAGGGAGAACAAGTATTGGCAAAAGCCATAGGAAATATATGAAAGTGCAACATAAAAATGAAGAGTGCTTCTTTGTATCCCGTAACAATTAGACAATTCCAGGTGAACACAAGGGAAAATGAGACGGCTTGAAACTGAATTCTGTATATTGAATACCGTACTGAAGGGAAACTTGCAATTAAACATATTGAATATCGAATGAATACCAAACTGATTGAAACTTTATAATTAACCTCATTGAATATGAAATTAAGTAAAACTATATGGGTCAATAACAGAAGACTACCAAAGAGAAAGTGCTCATGTGAAACATCATATAGCAAAGAGCGCAAGTGTGAAAGAGTGCGATAGAAGGGTTGGACACCACAAAGTGAGTAAATGCAGTACGGCAAGGCCAAAGACTGGCAAGAGGTGCGTGACACGTGAGACAAGAGGCTAACCAGGAGAATGCTTAGGAGTGTAAATACTACTCATAAAGCCAAGAGGCCATTAAAGAGAAACTAAAGGAATGTTACTCTGTACACGGGGACACGTCTAGAAGAACATGTGTGGGCTGAGAAGCCTAGGGATCCTGGTGGCGTGACCTGTGATGGGTGGACAGCGTGGTCTAACAATTATGTCCAGACCAGTTAGCCCAGTAATGTCAGAGCCAAAGACATTGTGAAATAAACCAAGGCAAAGCATTGTAAGTGAACTGGTGAGGCAATCCAGAAAGTGGGTCAGGCTGACCTTGAGTTGTGTTAAACGTTTTGAAAGACGGAAACCAAGTATAAGTTGATACATTTGAGTCTTGGGGAAGGGAACCCTAAGACCTGGCAAACTATAACACTGGCCGTCATTACGACTTTGGCGGTAGCCATGCCGCTATTGGCGGCATGTCTGCCGCCAAAATCGGGTCCGGGTCCCTAGAATGGGGAATTACCGGTCCATTCCAAGTTCGGAGGGCCTGGTAATTCCTCCCTTCAGGAACCCGGGCCCAGACCTTCCCCATTCCCATTTCAGCCCCCATAGGGCTGAATGGGAATGGGAGAGGGAGCAAACAACGGGCCGATTACGAACGGCCTGTTGTTTGCTCCCTTTTCCCCTTGCGGGACCCGCTCTGTACGTCTGGTAAAACCAGAGGGGACCTCATAATCAGGTGGTACGGGGTTGACGGCGCTGGCACCTTTATCAGCGCCGTTAACCCCTTACCACCTGACTTATAATGAGGCCCACTGTCTTCAGGACAGAGCCCTCAAGACCGTTTTTGTGTGGAGCTGTGTTGCCTTGAACTTGGGGAAGGGAACTCCAAGGAACTGTGAAACAGTTTGAACTTGAGAAAGGGTAATCTTGAGACTTTTGTTGAATGTTCTTGAACTTGGGGAATGGGAGCTGAAAAGAAAGCTAAAACCTGGTTGAAGATCGGAACTGTCATGCAAGACACCACACTGGTGCTGCATACCTGCTTTCCTTTGGAGTAGTTGTGATGAGGAAGCTAGTCTGCCGTAATAAAGACACCAGAAGATAATGCGACATGGGAAACCAACCCAACGCTACCCTAGGATACAGGGGAGCAGTGAACTGACTCCCCAC
Source organism: Ambystoma mexicanum (assembly GCF_040938575.1). NCBI lineage: Eukaryota > Metazoa > Chordata > Amphibia > Caudata > Ambystomatidae > Ambystoma > Ambystoma mexicanum. The sequence goes on along the minus strand of NC_090929.1, from coordinate 1,577,433,753 downwards.
ACCACGGGACGGCCCTTCCCAGATTATCATGGTGCAAGGACCATGTATAGCACTGATATGGAAGGCCACACAATATCCTGCAGTCCAAAAGGCAGATCACAAATTGACGTGAAGAAGATGATAGGCAGGATACAACTGGATGGCAGGAGCAATGACTCTAGGACAGTGGCTGATCAAGGCAACAGGAAATAGACAGAAAGCAGGGGACCAACGGGGGACAGCAACAAGAAGGAAAAGGGGGGCAGGCCAAGAAAAGAACAGGTAGGACCAGGATAAGGGAACACAGAAGCCAAGGACAGAAGCGTGAACAGGAACCATGTTTCTAAGGGCGAGAGCACGGAGAAGAAACTAATCCTCATTGCGATACACCAAAACCTTTATCAACGCTGCTTTTATAGGCAGCCATGTGGCAACAGAGAGGAATTGCTGGACTGAACATGTGCGGCAAAGCGAACGCAGCTTCCCATGCATGTGCAGATCTCCAGCAATGGCGGCACCCATTGCAGCTGGTGCTCAGAAGACCCGAGAGCAAAGCCGTATCCAGGATGGGAAAAGCCACCAGGAAGGCATCCGGGCCCCCACATCGCTGTGCCAGGTAGGTGACATGACAAGGACTGTATGTTGATCATTATTTCTTTCATTGACATCCCTATGCATTGGTTAGCTTTAGATGTGAGGGCAAGTATAGGTTTTAGACACAGACATACTTTTAAGTTGAAATCTTTGATTCAAACTTTCCTTAGTTTCGTTCAGGTAGGGAAATATCACCTTAGCATAGGGCAAGTTAGGCCTTCGACCATCCTGACATTTAAATTAATAAATATCTTTGTTTGAACTTTAGGGGCTTATTAGCGCCAGATCACAGGTTTGGGGGAACAGTAATTCCCCACTGGGCCCATTCGGGAATTCACCATTGGGCCCAATGGGGAATTTTCTGTGCTACTACCGTCAGCGGTATTAGCGCATAGTAATATCACCAAAAATCAGCAAAATCACCTGCTGAGAGCTGGGGGTAAATCCTGCCAAACCTGTGGTTTGGCAGACCCTTAAATGCGGCAGTAATAGTGTTACTGCCACATTTAAGATTTACCGCCAAACTGGTGATGAGGCAGTAAGTCTTTTGTCTGTGTCTTGCTTCATGATGCATTTATAATACCGTTAGATATTTCAATTGATCCCCTCTCACTGACATTCCTGTACCACGTGCACCTCTTCCACTGCTGATGTAGTAATAGGGACTATTATGAATTTGTTTTGGTTGATCTTCATCCCTGAATATTCCACAAAGACCATCACATCTTCCAGAGTTGGCGCATAGTTACACCTAGGGTGTTGGATGAGAAAAATATAATTTGCATAAAAGGAAATCAGCACCCTGTGCAAATACAACCGCAGACAAACAACCACATGGAACTCCCTAAGCCTGGCCGCGGAGCACCCTACTGCTATAGCAGGAAATCGTGCATCCATCATGTGTGACTCTTCTCATTGCAGCCCTCTTTGATATTCTCGCAGTAGTGAGTACCCTTGAGCATGGTTTGTTATACAGCAGCAGGATAAGACAGACAAAGCAGCCAATCATCTCACTCCTCTGCAGAACTGAGAGGATAAAGGGCTAAAGGACTGTTTGATAGAATAGGATACATTTGTGGTCTGAAGTAGTACTGCTGCAGGACAGAGTGATGGTTCAACCGGATGCAACAGGGCAAACAGCCTTCTCCAAATGCAGGGGAAGGCAAATGCCTGGGACAAAGCCAGTCTGCTCAGGCGAACTGAGCAATTGAATTAGCTGCAATGGGCCAATATGAGCCGCACACTATTGGGATGTATCCTGCTACAGATAAGTGCTATTAATGTCTCCAGAAATGTTAAAGGCAAAACCCCATCTGAATCGCGGCCATCAAGTGAGAAAGTATCAAGTTGAGGGAGGCTTTATAAAATACAGCGGATAGTCCATCCCGTGGTGTCTCTTTGCAGCCCACTAGATCTTTGATGGCAGCACAAATCTCCCCATCTGAAACCAGGGGCCTTGATTGCCTCACTCTCAACCCGCCCCAGAGTAGTCTGGTCTAGATATGGAGTTTTTAATCCGTCTGCCTCCTCCCATTTGGATGTTTAAAAATATTCATAAAAACCTCTAAACGCTTTATTGATGCCTTCATCCATGGGAGGCAGAGTCACCTAGGAGCCCAATCTCATATGTCTGTGTTCCCTTGCTGTCCTTTTACCCCCCTTCAGTGCAATGTCTGGTCTCTACCAGCTACCCTACCTCTTAGCCTTAGCCCCACTGTCTAGAAATGTACTTGTACCACCCACCAACACCTGCTATTCGGTAAGCATTTGCAAAGTATTATTTGTACAAGCAGACATATCATAATTTGTAGTCATAATTCCTACTGCTGTTCATTGTGAACAGGCGAATGTAACATTCCAAAGGTCCTTACTGGCAGCCTGAGGAGAAAGAGAAATTGGGGTTGAGTCAAGATTCCTTGTGGTTGTTATGACTGTCGCCATGTGGCAATGTCACTCTCATTTCATCTGTTGAGATAGATGTTGACGCTTGGAACGACTAGCGCTGAGGTGTCCTTTCAAAATGCACTTGAGCCAAGACCTGAGCCCTCATTGGCTAGCCTAACTTGAGCTCCTGCTCTAACATGTCCAATCTGCCCCTGAGAATCCTTGCAAAAGCGCCATTTTGGCAGCAGACCAACTGAGTCTCTAGAAGCATTGCAATGTCAATGCAGCATGTTTCTATATAGTGACATTGACCAAAATTTAACAGGATGCTTCAAACCCTGGGCATGTTCAAGCAAGATCTCACACCCATGATGACTGTAAAACAATATGTAAAATGTGTCCCTGCTCACAAAGGCCCATCAACCAGGCCCAGAACAGTTACAAAGACTTACATGACATAATTAACTACAAACCAAACAACCCATAACTGTACCACAACTTCCCTCCCTATCCTCAGTAATCAACCACGTTGCTTAGTGGCACCCTTGCGCCCCCTCCGTTTCCACACCAACCCATACCTGAATAGCAATTCCAGTGGAACTCACTGGGGGCTAAGGAGAGAAGCCAAAGTGTCCCCCACACACAAGGAGATGATGATTTTCAGAGTCTGACATAGAATACGAAGGCACCGTCTAAACAGTGAAGAAACTCCTGACAGCATGGGGTTATAATCAGTGCAATTAGAAGATGAAACCCCACCCCAATGAATTAGAAAACTGTCAATCGATCAACTCAGTTCCAGAATGAGGAAAATAACCCGACGACCATGCAATCTCTGGTAGCCAGCTTGGGCAGAGCTTGATGAAAGAACATCTAAAAACTCATTTGCAGCCTCCAGTGTCTTGCCATTGTGAGTGATTCTTAATTTGTCTGGAAACATCAAAGTGCACTGAAATTGTTTGTCTCACAGCCACTTTTTGACATTGACAGGGGACCACTGAGATGTATGCACAGAATGTGTGAAGTCAGGGAAAAAGGAGACTGTGGGCCTCATTACGTGTGCGGCGGTAAGGGGTTAACGGCACCGGTACGGATGCCGGTGCCGTTAACCCCCTACTGCCGCATTCCGAGGTCCCTTAGCGGGTCCCACTAAGGCCGGCTGGTTTTACCAGCCACCCTTAGCGGGAACCGCTAAGGAACCAGGGAGCTAATAACGGGCCCGCTATTTGCGGGCCCGTTATTAGCTCCTTTCCCATTCCCATTGAGCCCTATGGGGGCTTGAATGGGAATGGGGAATGGTTTTCAGAATGGGGACTTACCGGGTCCTTCAAGACTGACTACCCGGACCCAGACACAGGTTTGGAGGCAGCCATGGTGCTCCTTGACTTACTCTGAGACCGTTCTTGACAGTGAGAGGAAGGAAAGGTACCCAGTGTACTGTGACACCCATGTTGTCAATGCAATTTCTCATGTCCAAAGTGAAGTGTATTTTTTTTCCCAGAGACTGCTGCAGTCCTCACTTCAGCAAATCTATATCCTTGTTGTACAATTGTGGCACTGCTTTGTGTGAGAAACAGTGGCTGCTTGGAACTTCTCAGTGGTGATTCACTTTTCCCAAAAGCCATTGGAAATCAGAAATGTTCACTAAAGTCGAGGACAAGAGGTTTAAATCCAACATTATAACCAAGTTAGCATTGATCAGGGGCAGCCTGTGATGAGACTTGTGATATTTCTGGCCATTCTCAAATGCCTTCACAACAAAGGCAATCAGAGATCACTGCTATACATCACTGGGAAGGGGGGTTTATCTCGATCTTGCTCTCCCAAACAATGACATGCTGCATACTTTGTGGACAGGGATAGCAAACAGTACATGGATGATGGGCAAGGGCCTGTGGTGTTGTCCAAAGAAATTGAGGTGTCTTGTTATCAGAAAATTGGTTGATCTAGATTGAGCCAGTTTTTCACTAGTACAAATAATTAGGGGGAAGTGTCTAGAGACTGGTCTTGGGTGGCAGGAGCACTGAGTAGAGGTAATGGGGTTGAGCTCTCCCAGTCCTCCTAACATCAAATTTCAGGACATATATTTTAACTCGTGAAACACCAGAGGTCACATTTACCTTTTCACCAATCCAGTAGTGAGTTATTTCCTCAAATCTAAATCAGTAATCAACCTACAGGAAACATGGCTCATGAATACTCCCCTGTGCGATGGTTATAGTCCCTCCTTTTAATCAGCCAAAAAAGGGTATAACGGGTCGCCCTTCGGGTGGATTTTTAACATTGATTAAATCTACCCATTTAATGTCTATTATTGGGCAAGTGGACATCTGCTTTGCCATATTAGTCACGCATTTATGAATGTCACTCAATTCTATAATGGACATTTTAGTTTGTAATGTTTATTGGCATGCAGGTTTGGGGAACATCAATAGTTTTGTGGATAAATAAGTGGTTTAATTAATGAGTGGTTGGATACCTGGGGGAGAGGTGTAATCCTCCTCTCAGGTGATCCTAACTCCTCATGTATGTCTTAATGTTCCCACAATGTATTGAGTGCATATTCCAAAGGAAAGGATCATCTGGTTCATATCTGGTTGAAGGCTTTAACAGAAATTGGTTTGGTAATGCTCATTGGAGATACACATGGGGATGTACCAGTTCATTATACATGGTTCAGGGGCACATGCCATTCAATCCTGGTCTATATATTTGTTAGCCAAGGGCTTGTGGAAAGATGTCTCTGCCTAAATGTTCTGCCAACAGAGTACAGTGATCACTGCACAATATCTCCTAATTTTAGTTTTTGTTTGGAGTTGGGGTCTGTCCAAAGGTGTTTTCTTTTCTGGTGTCGAAGTTAATGTAGCAGGGAATATAATTATTTGGAATCTCTCGACAGTGACCAAGGTGAACTCCACATTGTCCACCTTTGTTTATTCCAACACACAGGCTACTGTCAAGTGTTTCTTCTCTGTAAATAGTTTGGCGGAATCTGTAAAACATTTGATTAATCGAAGTGTGTTCATGCATAAAACATCCTTGCAGACTGGGAGCCAGCACCATAAACATATATATCATGGTAAGATTGCAGGTCGGAAAAGAACACTAAGGAATGCGACCAGAATCATTAATAGATCTCGAAACCTTGCTGTTTCTGAGAAAACCTGACACACTGTCAAACTGAAAAGGCTTATGAAAACTGGGTTAGGGGACACCATTCCCTGAAGGATCAGTGTGAAGCTGAATACATGCTCTCAGTTTTATATAGCCAAAATGCTTGGGCATACTCTCAGGCACAATGGGCTCTAGAATCCTGGCTTTGAGAGTGTATGAAACCCAATCTTTGAGCAAATTTGGGTCTCACATTACTCTTTATTTGCACTGCCTAACAGCCCAGGTGAGTATATGAGCAGGTCTCGAGATATGTCTACAAATATGTGGAACTTAACAGTGAGCTCAGTGGAAATTGAGGGAATTATAAGAAGGATCAGCTCCTCAAGGGCGCCGGGTCCTAACAAGTTGTCTAATTTGCTATTTAAATGTAATCGTGTGTTGTGGGTGATCATTCTAGCCATTTCTGTTTGAGCAAATAATTACTACTCACAGATTTCCCCCTTCTTGGGCCACAGCACATGTTCTGGCAATTTTTAAAAAGGTTTTAATATCTGACCCACTTACCTGCCGTCCAATTGCCATCCTTGATGCATACAGCAAGGTCGTTGGGGCCTTGCTATTTGGGCATCTAGAGGAATGGAAATTTAATTTGGGGATACTATCAAAATGTCAGACTGGGTTTCGGCAAAGATTGGGTACCTCTATCAATGGTTTCATCTTGAAGAGCATAATGAATCAGGCTTGGTCATCAAAATATGCTTACATTTTTTAGCAACCATTGATTTATCTAACGTTTTTGACACGGTAGGTGGGGGTTTGTTATGGACCAAGCTAAATAAAAAGGGAATACCGGACAGAATTTTACGCTTGATCATTGGTCTACATGAGGGCTCAACTATTCAAGTTAGATTAGACCAGCAGGGTGCCCTGTCTCGCAAAATAAAGACTCATCGAGGAGTGAGATAGGGCTGCGTGTTGGCACCTACTGTTCTATTTATATATGTCTGATGTTGGGGAAAAACATATAACAGCTGGATTCACCACTTCTAAGGTTTGTAATCTGAAAGTGTTATGGATGGCCTATGCAGACGATTTTATTATATTTGATTGTACCCAAATATGCCTGCAGCATTTGCTCAGCACATTTTCAAACTTTGCAGATGATCCCTCGCTTGAAGTAAACCCAAACAAGACTAAAATCATGCAATGTACTCAATCTAGGTCTCTATCAAAGTGCACATGGAAAATTGATCTGGCTCCAATTGAATTAGTAGATAACTTTGTTTACCTGGGTTTCCCCATTTTGGGAAACTTTATAAAGAACCCATTAAAGTATGGTGACAAACCCTGGTGTCAAAATTGCGTAATCAACTGCGCAGAATTGATCATAAGTATGGAACGCTTTCTGTGATCCCTGCTAAGTAACTTTATGAGCGAAAAATGGTACCAAATATTCTATACAGAATTGTAGTTCAGCCACATTTGGTTCTGGATTTTCTCCCTACATTAGAATCTTTAATCGGGAAAAAATGATTACAAATTCCTAATAGTGTGCTGCTTTCCCCGATTAGTTATGAATTGGGCTATTTTTCTCTCAAAGCTTGGGCCAGTTTTAAGTACCTGCATTTTTATTATAAGATAATGGAGCTGCATAATGGTACCCTATTTGTTGATTTAGGAGTTTTCCTGGCTTAGAAAGGGAACTGTTTCATGGTAGCTTTCATTAATTCATGTAGCAGTTTATTGGAGCAAATTGGGTCATTAGAGTCTGAATGGGTAGCCAGGTTAAGGTAAAGAAATTTGCTATTTTGCTATGAGTGGACGCTCACAATAGATGAAATGCATTTGTTTAAATCATTAAGTCATGTAAGTAGAGATCACAAGAATGCTGAAATTCTCGCTCCATTTTTAACTCTCTACCCCCGTATTAGAATCTGATGTACATGTATACAGTCCTGTTGGAATCTTTCATTGTCTAGGGAAATTTTACTGTGTTATGGTCAACTTGCTCCCAAACTTAGTTTTTGCAGATTTTGACAAGATAAGAATGAAGTTAAAACTCTGTTGCATATTATTACAGCTTGCTCTGAGCACTGAAAGGTGTATTTTTTTAGAAAATAAGTTGAACATTTTGTCCTATCTGATTGTGAGTCGATCTGGCAGTTTTGTCTTGCGGGAAGAACCAATGCCTCTATCATTGCAGCGACAAACTATTTAGACTCTCTGTCACTGGACTCTTTGCTCCACTGAGATCTATTGTTGACATCTCTGATTATCTTCTGTTTTTCTATATTGCACTTCAACACTTTATGAATTGATGATTGTTTTGAACTTGTCATAATTGGAAGCACAAGGCTATTTTTTTTCTTTAGGTTATCAATTTACTATATTATTTTTTATATGAATCTAATCTTAATGAAATTATTCTTGTATGTTTTAAATTGTGGTTTTAATGTGGTTCTATTGTGAATTACGCTTATTGGATTTGATGATATTGTGATTTGTTAAAGTTTATTGTATAACATACAACAATTAAAAACAACTAAAAGAAAAACAATGACACAGCTGCAGTATTTTCACGGGTATTTGTGTGGACTAATGGTGGTATGCTGCTTGCCGAATGGTATGAGGGTGAATGAACCTCAGATTTGTTGTCTTCCTCACATGCCTGCAGGTGCTGCAGCACATGATACCTCATAGATGTGGCACCCAAGTTGGTCCCTGTCCTCCCTCACATACCATTTTCCAGAAGACTGTACAAAGTGCCCTGATTCAGTGGTTGTGGATTCTGTGTGAAGTGCTGCCACACCTTCGACGTTCGTATTGGGCTAACAACACAGCACACAGGCTGAGCACGTCTGGCATGATGGAGCTGGTGGAGGTGATGGTCGAGCTGCCAAGTAATGATCTGATGTGCTTTCTGATCTGTGGCTAGGAGGGTGTTCCTCCAAGAGAATGTGCAGAGGTAGGAAGTGAGCATCTTTTACTAGATGCCATATCCTCTGTGTCTGTTGTGTCATTTTTATTGATTTCCATCAGCAACCCTCTTTTCTGTCTGTACTCTGATGGATCATAATCGCTGTCTCGATCATCATCCAAATGATCATCACAATCATTATAATCTTTATTGTCTGACTTATCAGTGGATGGAGAGGCGGTGATAGAGACCTAAAATGTCCAATCTCTGCCCCATGTTCAACCACACCGCGTGATATTCAGTAGATGATATTTGTATCCCTCATCATTCTGCCACTAAAATGGTGTGTGGAAGGAAAGGAAGTGCACCATCCTCTTTCAGTAGATGTGCATCTTCGTGCTCCAGTACCCATGCATGCATGTGTGCTGATACGTGTACCCCAAAGTGAAATTGTCACATGCAATCTTGGCATCCCAAGTACACACAACAAGTGTTGCTGCATATGTGAATAGACCACAAAGATCAAGTACATCCCTGCATTTCACTCATTTGGGTGCCAACATGCTAACGTAATGTGTTGTTCAGTCACTGATTGGTGTGTCACACACCTCTCTGAATCTATGCAACTTCTTTCCACAAAACACACATGCACATGAGTATCGCAATAGCTGCCCACAGGGACTCTCTGCTCCTCTCAGGCGTCACTGACAGTTTTGTCCTAAAGAGACAGACATTGACTGGTGCATCACCCACTTCCCAAAATCTCTGTTCCTTCCTCTCTCAAGGATCACATCAGCATGAGCCTCGCCTCCTAGCTGACTTCCGATAATCTCTGCTCCTCCTGCTCTTCTTCTGTGTAAAGCACACGCTGGCTGGGCACTGTGTTTTTTGGCCATGCCACATGTAGCTCTTACAGTCGCAGACATATAATGCCTGGTTTCTTCGCCTCCCATCAATCAATCTTCACCAGACTTCCAGTAGTGTCACACAAAATCGAGGGTCACATGTGTGAGAGAGAAAGAGAGAGAGTGTGTTTGCCCGCGTGCGTGTGTATCAAAGTCAGCAAAGTTGTTCTCCTTATCAAGGTTTCCCTCACCCTAAACCTATGCCAAATGGCACTTCAAATTAGTGAATGTGGCACAGCACCTCATAAGTAAAATCTTCACCTACCCTAATGATAATTCTCTCAGTCCCCGGTCACTTCCTAACTCTCAATCCTTCTTCCAACACATCTACTCCTTTGCCTGACTGCAGCAGTGACAACCTTCTGCTCTGCAAGCTGCATAAGACTGAAGAGAAGCTACAAAGACATGCTCATTTATAGGTCAAACTTTTTTAAAACTCTGCCCAAGGTTCAAGCTGGTTGAATCACCCAAAATGTGGCTGATTTGAGATTCTAGCCCATATGTTAATGCAGCCATAGTCCTGACCCAACATAGAAGAAATCTAACTACGTACGAAAATGCACATGGATCTATTATGGGCATAATACAACAATTTGTTTACAGATCTCTGCATAGAGGTCAGAAATAGAATCTATTATAGCACAGAGAAATAGACCTTTTTGGGAGGTTGGCGCAAAAAAGGCTGATGGGAGAACATTCTCTTGGGATGTCCCTATGATTGTTAGATGCAGACTTCTGCTAGGAGTATTTGTGAGAGGGGTAATTGTAAAGTTGCCTTTGCTGCCTTCCATGCTCTAGAGGAAGGTTTTCGCTAATGACCAGCTAGTCCGTTAATCCTTCCTAATAGTCTTAGGGCCTCATCAGGGCCTTGGAGGTATCCCGGCTATTAGCAGCGGATTCCGAGTAGTCGTAAGGCAGTAATTCCCCATTTCGTTTGAGAGTCCATAGGACTCTATGGGGATTATCTGCACTATTACCGCCAGCGGTAATATCGCCGGTGGCAATAACACTGAAAACGGGCAGTCAGAGCTGGAGGTAAATCTCCAGCGTTCCGCCCAAACTCAGGATTGGGTGGAGCGGTAATGCAGTGGAAATAGCGTTACAGCAACTCAGCTGAACCCCTGACGAGTCCTCATTGGGCACAAGGACCCTCATACCTCATGCTCCTTAATGGGATGCACTCGCTTTGGTTGGCTTCCTTCCGGCTCATCAGTTGCACTAATCCAGATGTCAGAAAAGGCATTATTTGGGACAGTCCCGATATATATATAAGGAGAGGGCTGCGGTGGAATATACATTATATATAATTGATACAATTGGTTATTTATAACGCACTTAATACCGAGAGGTTTCTAAGATGGAGCAGGAAATTGAACCTGTGTTGCTCAGGTCATCTTGCTTCCAAGTCAAGCACTTGCCCCTAAGCTATCCTCCCGAGCTATCCTTAATTGGGAAAACCCAAGTATGAAGTTGTAGAGTGTCACACCCACACATATTCAGTAAACCTCAGCTACTGTAAAGGCACAAAAGCATGATAGTGACAACAGAGATGCAACAGAGGGAAATCCGTCCCAGTCAGTTCTTTCTACCGACATTGCCCATGGTCCAGGTACCAGGCAATATCTGAGGCTTTGTGTGCATTCAGTGTAGTGACAGATTCACAGTGCTTTTCCTATCTTTAACACATGCTATTGGAATAGATAGCCAGCCAAAAGGCCCGATATCAACCGTGACACCTTGTGACATTTCGTTTTTTTATTGTGGAATGCTGGGATTTGTAGTTTTGTTTTTTCAAATTGTAAGTATGGGCCTACAATTCTCAGCAGGCAAAGGTAAAAGTCAGGACTGCTCAAGGAGTCACACATTACATGGGGCCACTTAGCAGCTATGGAAATATGGAAATATATCAGCCATGTCACTGTGAATCAGCAAAAGGTACAGCCATCACATGCCATCGGGTGACTGAATCTGGTCATTCATTTTTTTACAGTAGCCTCATCCTGCAAGGAAATGAAAAACGTACATAGACGCAATGTCACACGCAATACATATATTAGAGCCACATTAGAGAGTGTATACAGGTCCTCAACCCGGGTCTCATGCATAAAGAACTTGGGGGCAGAATCCAATATCTTAGACCCCCCAGTCTGCAACTTCCGGCTCTTCAGATGTGTTGGACTGCAGCTCACATGATCCCTCAACATCTACTATGCTGGCTAGGGCTGATGGGAGTTGCATTCCAAAAACATCTGGTAAGCCAAAGTTTGCAGTCCCCTAGCTTAGAAGAAAAAAATCCCCAATTCCAAACCCAACAGACTATTCAATGCACCATCCTCAGACTACACCCCCAACCAGATCCACCTATTTCAAAAGGCGAGACAGAGCCTTCACTCGCCCAACTCCACCCTATGGAATGGGACAACTGCCCTAATCATAGCTTGTGCCACCCTGCTATCATTCTGGAAAGTGATAACAGGATTCCTGTGACCACCAGGAATGATCAGCTCCCCACCCACGCTCGGATCCCATGTCGATCCCCACTGTTGACCAAGACATTCATTCCACCAGCGCTCCTTATCCCAATCCACCACCGCTGGTGCTCCAGAGATGAACAAACTCTCCCGTCGTGAGTAGACAGGGACTGAGTCAAGGAAAGACCGAGGGAGACCAAGCAAACACAACCTAAATAATCATAACACATTGTTGTGGCAAGTATGCAGATTTGGGCCCATGGTAACACATCCTTAAAATGATCAATAAATGGCTATATTTCCTAGAACCTCAGTTTTTCTAGGGCTTTTCTAAAGCCAAGCTCTGAGTTTCAGACAGCCATTGTTAAAAAGAACAGTGTCATAATGTGATGTAATATGGCATTTGTGTAGCGCCTATTCCTTTCGGCATGGCCTCAACACGCTATAGATGACCGCCCTCGGGGTACCGGGAGTCCAAGGTATGGGAGATTCGTCAGAGGAGTTTAGAATGCGCGTGTGCATTTTAGCCAATACAAAGGTAGGTAGGGGGTGGCCAAGTTCCTGCTAGCGAGCCATATCGAGCTGGCGTGTGGGTGGATGCTGTGAGGTTATAGGGAGAGTATGCAAGATCAGGAGACTGATTATCTGATAGAATATCTCTCTCAAAGACTGTGCTCTGAACCAAACAACATGAAAAACCAGCAGAGAAGAGCTTCGATGTTCATATAGTTCATGAAACCACATGTTCTTCCACTTAATAGCACATGTGTCACTATCACCTGATTTAATGTTGCTCAATCTATGACAAGAAGAAGGATTACAATCTGAGTTGGCCCTTCTGTGACTTGAACCGGAAAGTGAACACAGATCTCAACAGCAAGAGCCTAACCCACTGGACTATTTGACCTGCAGAACGCATGTGTACCGCATAGATTTGACACACTAATTATACTGGCCATTTTGTTAAATTGGATGACTGTGGGAAAGGGGGTGCTGCAGAAATTGACTGTCCAAGTGGGTATAGCAGCTATGCTAATAACATATTACTGTCTTTGTTAGGCATGATTGTATGCAGTACCCTTTGGGTGCACTACAACGACCCTGACCTCCTGGCAATAGGAACCCAACCTTTGGTATAAGTCTGTAGTACACAGGTTGGTAGCATGTTGAGCAGCCAGGCTTATCTCAAGAGGGGTCAAAGTGAGCTGTAGGGGAGTTAGACAGAGATTCACAGTGACAAGTATTCAAATAAACTCTTATACACAAGGTTTCTTGATTAAACAATTATCAATTTATTTATCAGTCAGTTAGAATAAGCCTTCTTCAGAAGGGCATTATAACAGTAACGCTCAAATACACTTCAGAAATACACACTCTTAAGATTTCTAAATCAGTAAGTACCCATTCAGATGGCCCACGGAAACTACATACACTTTCAGGTGACTTCAATAGGTAGGGTGCTGGGGACATTAATGTATCATTGTTGCATTTAGAATCAGTTTTAGGAATATGGCAAAGGATAAAGATTATTAGAACAAAAAAAGAGATCACACAATTATTCTGAAGCAGGTAAGTACTTTTGGTAACCCCCAATGCAAAGTTAGTTAACCCCTTCCTGGAAGGATGACACACCACGTAAGTAGAGGAGAGAAGAGTCATTCAGGGAGCCAGGCCAGCCTGATTAAGTTATCAAAAGTCAAGTTGAACCGAAGCACATCTTGCAGGTAAGCAAAAGTCGTGCACAATGATTTATTAGTCTTTGTAGAATAAGAGGAAATTCAAAGTAGGGCCACAAGCTGATTTAGACTTGTGAGGTAAAGAGGCTGTTGGAAACTCTACAGGGGCAACCAAGACAACTCTCCAACGAGGACACGCAAGGTGGCACAACAAGAGGTACGTTCTCTCAGACTTTACAGTACCTGCAGATCCTGGTGTTCCTGGGCCTCAGTCGTGGGTACAAGAGGAAGGACTTCTGGGGATTCCTGCACTACAATGGGATGGTCACTGCTCGCAACCGGCAATATTCAAACAAGTGGCACTTCAGTGTTTCAGCTCCTCGTGTCTACCACAAATAGCCACACCGCGGTTCCTCGCTGTTGAGATGGGCTTTCCTTGGATCGTGGTCCCGCACTCTTTTGAGGGGGCTCAGGCTCCTGTCAGTCCTGTTTCCTGGTAGTCCGGAGTATCTTCCTGGAGCTCTTAGCCAGCTTAAAAGCGATGCACACAATCTGGTGTTCATCTCCCTGGCTTTTCGGTTCCAGCAGCAACTGCAGTGGACTTTCAAACAGCTCTGAGAGGATGTCCAGATGGCTTACTTTGGAGTTGATTGGTCCCACCAGCTCAAAGGGAGAAGTCGTCCTTGCAGGGGCTTCTCTGTCGATATGAAATTGGAGTTTCAGCACATCAGTAGGGCTTCACCAGGCAAGACAACGGTCCAGGAGTTGCAGCAGGCATGCTCTTCAAGTTTTTTTTCGGATTCCTTCGTCCAGTGGTCGACTCTGCCTTCCAAGCCAAAAAGCCTCACCTTTTATGCAGGTTTCTCCCAATCATTCCAGCCTAGCTTTCAGTCACCCAGAAGGGTGGCTGTCCTTGCAGGACACCCAGCCAGCCAATCACCTAAGAATGTATTTCCTGTCTCCTAGGAGACTAAGCACAGGGATTTCCGGGCACTTCCCTCGCTTCCTGCCCCCGCCAGACACCATGGAGCCAGAGACGGGCTTCACTCGTGAATCCCGTCAAAGCCAAAATGAACAAAGGGACCAGACCTGGATTGGCATGCAGAGTAAATCTCAAGAAAGACCTGTCACAAAGAAATGGCGAAAAAAAAAGACCGGGCCATTTTGACAAAAATGACACCCATGGGTGCTTTACCGTTGCTGCGAACGCAGCCCGTGGTAAATGCACACTACGGTACTTAAAAGTAAACCACTGCCACCAGCCACTCAGTGAGGAAAGGGTAACATGAAAATCTTACATGAGAAGCTAGACAAAGGGGATAGATACTAAGTAACCCCTCCAGCACCATATTGTAACATAGTGTGTGCTGGGTCTAGAAAGTTATAAGTGTAAGCAAAGTCAATTTCACTTCACTGCTCTTGGAAACAGTAGTTTATCCAAGAGAAGGTGTTTAAAACTTGCAGAAATCTGAAAGACTTCACTGTGTCACTGCACTGAAGGTGCTCTCTGACACATTTAAAAGATGATGCCTATGGAGTTTGTCTGAATTCACAACGAAAAGAAACACAGAGTTCAAAATCACATTAAAAGTACATGAGAGAGTGGGGAAAAAAGGGTCTCACTTTCTCCAGGTTAAACATTCAAGTCCTCAAAATTCAGCAAAGTTGCTGGGGGTCTCTAAAGTAGAGAGGAATTCGCACATTTCTGCGAATTTTCCCTAACAGTCTTGTTTTGCCTCTGTTGAGGCATACCTAGCTTCAAGGAGAACAAGGGATAGGCTGTGATCACATACAGTGGTACAGTCCTAAACCAGCAGAAGACTAGCCCTACAGACTTTGATTCAGCAGGCCGGGCAGGTGTTAGTCCAATGAAGTTAATAGTCAGTCCATGCCAAGCTCCTTTGCTCGGTCAGGACCTCACACTGTCATCACTGGTGGACCAGTGGTGAGCCCTTGTGTTCCTCCGTTTAGCCTAATGAAGTTCACAGAGCTCTTAAAGCAAGCATCATAACTAAATTAAGTCATAAAGACATGAATACATGAATGCAAATGTATACATCTGCAGAGTTTACTCAAAGAATATCCTTAACCACATTTAATTTCTTAGTATTAATTGCATGTATCATTTTGCTGTATCATTTCGCAACCCGCTTCTCAAATGTATGTATCTCTTGTTCCGATGCCCACTGCAGGCCAAGGCATTGACCAAGCCAAGGTATTAATAATGCAGTCAAGTATGCTGGAAACTTCAGCACCTCCGCTCTTTCAACTTCTTCTCACTCTTTCTGTACAGAGTGTTGTGCTTGTCAGAGATAATTCTCTTACAAACTCTTCTGAAGCCCACGACTGGCCCTCGAGGATCCTCCGGGATGTTTTGTCTGTTGGTTGTTTTTGTGTTTCTTAGAAAATGCAATACATCATAAATAATGGAATATAAAGGCAACAGCTGCCTGCGCCTTCACATACGTTTGAAAAAAGACCTTAGTTAAATCAGGGCGCATGGCTCAATCCTTGCGCAAGCTGGACGACATCTATGCCTCCTACGCGAGAGATCGCGGCTAGCTAACGAAAAGAATCAATTTCAATGTTTAGTCACACCTGCCTAATAAGTTATCATCAGCCATATGGATGCCCAGAATGTCTCTTTTTGAGATGATGACTGTGGGGTTAGCCCCTTTAAGGACGTGTGTCATTACGAGGTCATGACTGACTGTGAATAAAAGGAGCCTCAGTTGGCACGTACCTTAGAACAACCGCAGACTCCATGAATGGCACTTCTGTCTCATGCCTCATTGTTGGTCCTGCAGGCTGACACCATGTGACCACAGTACTGCTGCCCTGCTGTTCTGGGTGCCCCAAGATCAGCATGTGTAACCTGGGAGCCCCCCGGCCACTGTCCGGATGTGTGATCCCAGCACAGCTGCGAGTCCGGGAGTCTCCAGCACCTGATGTCTTGCTGTGTGACCACAGCAAGCAGGGTGATCCCTGCAACAGTCGGAGCCATGTGTCCACGGCACCCTATGTGTCTGCTGGGTGTCCCCAGCAATGATGGAGCTAGACTGTGTCACCACAGGTCCAGTCCCAACAATGACTGGTTTGGTTTTTAAACCTATTGTGACATCATTGACTCCAGCATTTACTGTGCAAGTATGTTTAGATGAAAGCAAAGAGAAGAGTGTCAGTGGCATTTATGCAAGAGGACAGCAACACCCTGTGCTGCGTTTGAGCCAACCCTACAATATCGGTAAGAACTACAATGGGCCTCATTACGAGTTTGGAGGCAGCCATGCCCTTAACAAGGGCATGGCTGCCTCCAAACTCGGTTCTGGGTCTGGGTTCCCTGAATGGGGAAATACCAGGCCATTCCGACTTTGGAGGGCCCGTATTTCCTTCTTCAGGGAACCCGGACCCGAACCTTCCCCATTCCCATTCGAGCCCCCATAGGGCTCAATGGGAATGGGGAGTGAGCTAACAACGAGCTCCCTGTTCCTCTCGCGGGACCCCCACTGGACGTCTGCTCTGACCAGAAGTTCAGAGCGGGTCCCGCAAGGGAACATTGTAATAGGGCGGGATTAACGGCACCGGCACTATTACCGGCGCCATTAAACCCATTCCGCCTACCTCATAATGAGGCCCAATGACTGCACCAAAATAGACATTACCAATAGGCTCTATGGTTTGCAGTGTACGTTCGCAATGGTGTCCACTTTTTTGATAAAGGATGAGATATCAGGAATTGCAAGCACCTACCCTACCTGCTACGTTTCCCTCTGATCATCACTACTACCATTATTACCAGTCTCCTGGCCCTCCTTTTGATGGGAACTGGGCTGGTGAAACTGGGGCCAGCAATCCATCTAATTTCTTCATGTATGAAGTAAGGTCATACACCTTATCCCAGCCTGGTGGCTCCGATCCAATCCGTGATTTATCACTGAAATCCAGAGAAGGCCTTTTGGGCTGAGCCAGTCGTTGGAGCTGCCCATTAGACATGACCCATACTGTGGCACATGCATGACAAGGCAGTGAGAAAAAATGAGAGAAAATAAATACATCTATAGAGTGTTATTTTTTTTTCAAGGTCAGGGGGAACCAGCAGATTGCCAGGTTTAAGTTTAGTATAATAGTGTTTCCCCTCAAGCTTCATCAAAGAAAAAGCATGGTTAGGTCCAAATTACATACGAGTGAAAGGTTGTAGAGAGGGAAAGGGGAAGGGTGATGAGCCTCTAACAGCCAGAGAAAACCCATGGGACTGTTTATAATGATTTGCACAGTAAAGGGTTCAAGGTCATACTTAATGTATGTCCAGGAGTAGTGACCCAACAGGAGGTCTGACACTAGTCTCAACCTCTTACCTCTAACAGCTGTGGAACTTTGAGGGTTCCAGGGCATTTCTGATGTACCTTCCTTTACAGAGTGACAGCACACGATGCGGGTGAGAAAGTAAGTACTTGATTGTACTGTCACCAGCGGCTTCCTCCGTGCTCCCACTACCACCCAGCAGCCCTTCTCCCTTTCCAGCCGTCACCTCCACACTCTCCATTCTCCTTTCCAAGTTACAGACACACACACACACACACACATTCTAAACCACAGTAGAGCACAGGGAGAGGCAGCTACTTCACAGCCCCTCCCACCAAACTCAAAACAACAAACCCAAAGATGAACAAAAGCAGTTTTGCAAACCCTGAAAATCAATGTAGCTCATGGCATAATCCTTAGACCAATTAGGGGGTCCCCTTATTCTTCTCCTCAAAATGTCAGCGTCATACCTTCGCTGATTGCCAACTACACCACTCTCATCAACATTACCTACGTTCATGGGAGTATCTTCCCTGCCCTTCTCACTTCTTTAACTTCATCTAACCAATGGGTATAGCGACTGGTCTCCTCCTCTCGCTCAGCTCTACCTACACTTGTCCCATCCCAATTCCATTTGCTCACTCTGCCTGTGTTCCAAATTGATCCATCCTCAATTCTAATGGCATTAGTAAACACCTCTTTCATCCTCACAGGCTCCGAAAACATGGATCCTCCTTTACCGAGCGATACACCCTTCTTAATCCTCACCAAATCACCTGGCCTAAATCGCACCTTCATCACACTCAGGACCTCCTGCCCCCTTAGCTTGGGCATACACACCTTCACCCCCCTCCACTTGTTGACCCATTCCGGAATCAATGCCTTACTGGACACCCTCTCCTACATGATCATAAATGGAGATTTTCCTAGACCTCTCCTGACGGACCTTCTGATGCTTCACAGTGTGTCATCAACTGCTGCCTGAATTATTCCTGATCGGTTGCTCTACCCTCTAAACCAGGACTCTGTTACATCTTTCCACCACCCCATTGATTTGGGAGTGGTAATTAGCTGAAAATGTCCCTTTTACAGTTATGCTGTCACTTCCACACGTGAATAAACAGAAAAGACTAACCTGTGGAAATCCCTGTGAGAACTAGTAGACAGGAGAAGCCTACTGAAGAACCCTTACCTCCACTCCACTGTGTAGGGAAACAGAGTTCAGGACAGAGGAGTTCCCAGTGAAACCCTCTGGGGCATAAAACCCTGTGAGTAGGTTGAACGCGATGTGCAGATCAAGGTCTTATTACTGTGACCCGCGGAAGGAGGGATCTAATGAAGTTCACAGCAGTCACTTCTCGGTGCTGGGAAGACCATGCACTAAATGGGCGAGAAGAATGAAAGGATCAGAATAGTAACGCTGCGCGGGTACCTTGACTAAGTTTTCGTGTGAAGAACCTACCACTGTAACTGTACAGATACATTGAGCAGCCATCAACATTTTGGAGGGAGGAGAGACACACAGAACCCTTTGTTTCCAACGCTGACAAAGGTAACACAGCTGAGCATGAGACATGACAGTCCCCTCAATACCCTGGCATATCTTTTTATCTCATCACGTTTGAACTGCACCCCATTATAAATGATTATCCTTTTAGGATATCCTTCCCTCCTAAATACTTGTTCCAAAAACCTAATAACATCACCAGTGCTTTCTCTACGCACTAACTTAGCTTCGAACCGCTTGGAGCAATAGTCTACCATCCCTTCTCTTCCATCTAAGTCTGTTGTCTCGACTAACAATAGCAATTCCTACCTGCTCCTACGCTTCATCAGGTCTACGCATAAATTCACCTCTTCCTTCCCTGGCCCTCTGCTCTTTACTGGCCTCTCACTTCATTTCTAAATATCAGGACATCCTCTCCTCACTCACCTCTACTCTGTATTCTGCCCCCCTTCTTTCAGGCCTGTTTTCCCTCCCCCCGCCTCCCCTTATACTCCCCTCTTTTGCTCGCATAACAGCTGATGAGGTTTCTAGACAAGTCTGATCTATGAAAATGTCATCTAATCAGGAACACCCTTGTTCGACTAGAACTATCAAGGACAAAATTGTCTCTCTTGCTCCAGAATTGGCCGATTTCTGCAATCACTCATTTGCCACTGGATCCTTCCCCTCACTCCTCAAGCACTTCATTGTGCACCCTCTCCGCAAAAACATTCTGCTGATCCTTGCTGTCTGGCAAACTATCACCCTACCTCCACTACCCACTTTCTGGATAAACTCTTGTAGAAGGTGGCCATCTCCCAGCTTGTCCACCACACAAAATCTGTTGGTTGCCTCCATGACCACAAGTCTGGATTTAGAGCTGCCAGAGGCATGGAAACTGCTCTCCTGAACACTATTGAAGACTTGCTTACTAATATCGATTCTAGTGCTCCATCTGTCCTCATCCTCCTTGACCTTTCCTCTGCTTTTCACATGGTCAGTCATGCCACTTTGATAAAGCAGCTCTGCAATACCCTTGGAATCACGGACTTGGTGCTGGACTGGTTGACCTCCTACCTCTCTGATCATCCCTTCCAGGTTCAACTGGGCCCTTTCCTCTCTACCATCTCACTCTGCACCTGTGGTGTCCCCCAGGGCTCTATCCTCTCACCCTGGCTCTCCAATATCTACTTGGTCCCTCTAGCCCACTTGATCTCCACCTTCTCCCCTAATTTCCAGTGTTACTGTGATGACATGCAGCTCTTTTTCAAGCTACGCTCCTCTGCTGCTTCTTCTCATCCTCTCACATTCCTGACTGCCTGTCTGATATCCAGCCATGGTGCAGTACTAATGATCTCTGCTTTAATCCAAGCAAAACAGAGATCCTTTTCATCGGGACCCCGGCTCGCTTTTTCCTCCCAAACTTTGGCCATCCTCCTTGGGACCCCTCCCCTCATCCTCTTGTGAAGCTAAAATACTTGGCGTCATCTCTGACTCCATTCTTTCCTTCTCTCCTCACATCACGGATCTTGCCAAGAAGGCCCACTTTCAGCTATACCTCCTTAGAGGCATTCTCCCCTTGCCCACCTTCCCCCAGAAACTCAATGTCTCCAGAGCTCTCATTTTCTCTAGGCTGGACTACTGCAACAGCTTCTTCCTCAATCTTCCTACCTTCTCCCTTCGCGCCTTCAACTAATCCAGAATCGGACTGCGAGACTTATTGTTGGCCTGAAGCCCAGGTACTGCATCTCTTCATCCCTTAAATCAATCCACTGGCTCCCGTTTGCTGCAAGGGTCAAGTTCTAAACTCTCTGCATCATCAGCAAGCGTTTCTGGGGCCTGGGGCCCTGCGACATCCAACTCTCTCTCCCCAAATACCTCTCTTTTAGAGTCCTTCACTCATCTAGCTCTAACTCTCTGCAAACCAGATGCTTTTCCAAGCAGAGAGAGGAGGGTAGATCTCTCTACTCTGCAAGTACTTCCCTCAGGAATGGCCTCCCTGACCCTCTCAGACTTGAGCCATATCCCTTAAAGTTCCGGAAGCTTGTCAAGACCTTGATTTTCCCTTCTTCCTTGTCCCTCCCCTTCCCATGCTAAAGTCCCCTTCTGTCTGAGACTGGCAGCCTGGTTCCCTCAAAGTCCCCCCCACGTCTAGTCTGCATCTGCACGTGTCCTTCCCTGACCCCCTCCTAATTCTCAACATGCACTTGCCTTCTGGGCCCCACCCACCTACTACACTTGCCTGGCTGCTTGCACCCCTTGTAGCCATCCATGCTCCTTAGCCTGCACTTACTTGTGGACCCCCTTCACCCTCTTCCTCGCCAAACCCTGTCCACCTGGTCTCCTCTGGCACTTCCCTCTCTTGGGCCCTTCCACCCAGCTGCTGCACTTCCCCACCTCCCCTCCCCTTTGCACTTCTCTGTACTGCACTTGCAGGATCTGAATGTTGCATGGCCTATTAGGATCGCTACTTTCCCCTGCCTGCCTCCCTTCCCACCCCCCACATCCCCTGCTTTGCTGCACCTCGAAACACTTGTGTATGGGTGCATTACAAATTACCAATAGATAAATGAATACAAAAATAAAATTCTGTTTTCTGCACCTTACAACTCGTGTCCAAATTTTGGCAAGATCAGCAATTTCTCACAAATCTATCTACCCTTATATTGATACCTGGCCACCAATACTTTGCCATGCTATTCCGTACACCAGATACATATTTAACATTAAAATCATAGTCTTGCAACCTTATATTCAATCTTGCCAGCCTCAGGGTTGCTGTACACATACCTCTAACTGTCAGCAGCTCTACTGAACGTTTATGGTCAGTGCAGATGGTACAATTGTTCCCCCACAAATATTTGCAGTTATAGTTAACTCCCCAAACACACACCAACAATTCTCTTTTTATAATGTATTATTATTATTATTATAATTATTATCATTATTATTATTATTTGGTTATTCATTGAGCATGGACCTAGCTTTGGGAAGCAACAGAGTGCTTTACAATCATAGGGGGAATAGCACAGAGAAGGAAGCAAATATAAAAGGGGCAGGGAGCGAACAGATGAGGGTGGGCAATTGGCAGCATTGGGAAGACAGTGGAGAGCAGATCACAGAGTCTCAGGTAGGGTGGGGAGTTCAGGGTGTGTGGGCATATGTGTTAACGAGGAGCCATTCCTTGAAGAGGAAGGTATTGTCCTCTTTCCAGAACTGAAGAAGTGATTTGGCAAGTCTAATGTTGAAAGGGAGTAGGTATCAGAGTCTTGGAACGTAGACAGAGAAGGTCTGTCTTCTGATTCTTTCCCTCCTTCAATGTCGTAATTCAAGTCTGTGCATTTCCTTACTTCTGGTGGATCACAGGCCCCCGGAGATGCTGAGTTTCTCAGTGTGGTAGCTTGAGGACTTCAGGCTAACAGACTTATAGATGATACAACAGGATTTGAATATGATATGGACTTGCAGTGGGAGCCCATGCAGTTTGATGAGGGTCAGGGTGATGTGGTCGAATTTGCAGAGTCCTTTAATGAGTTTTGCTGCAGCATGCAGGACACATTTCATGGGTGTCAGGGTAGTCACCGGAAGTCTGTCCAAAAGGGTGTTGTCACCATCCAGGTGGGAGAGGACCAAGGTTTGGACAGCAGATCTGAAGTTCTTTTCTGAGATGAAGGGCTTTATTTTCTACAGGAAAAAAAGTTGGTACTAGGCTGCTTGTGTCTTCGCTGCTATGTCTTGTTTGAACATGAGGTGTCTGTTGATGTTGAACCCAACAGACCTGGCACAGGGGGCCACCTGGAGTTTGAATCCCTCCCAGGTCTGGATTTCATGATGTTGGGTGTTGTTGGGAAGCAGTAGGAATTCAGTCTTGGAGGGGTTGAGCTTCAGGTAAGCACAAAACATCCAGGACTGGATCAGTGTGATGCAGGCCTTAAGCCTGTGGATGTCCTTGATAGAAAATATCTGTGTGTCATCTGTATATTGGTGAATGTGGATGTTGTGTGAAGATAGGAGGGTTTCGAGTGGTTTCATGTATAGATTGAATATCACAGGGGAGAGGATGGATCCTTGCAGGACTCCAAAGCTGATGGGTATAGTTGGATGATCTGGAAGAATCCATTTGTACAAACTGTTGGCAGTTCACAAGGCAGGATTTGAACCAGCTGAGGATGATCTTGCTGATCATCCTCAGCTGCAGCAATGTAGATTGTCAGTGAGTGTCTGGTGGTTACTGTGTCAAATGCTGCTGAGAGGTCAAGGAGAACTAGAAGGAAAGGATGGCCATAATCTAGGATGTTAAGGTAATCATCAATCTCCTTGATGGCATCCGTTTCTCTGCTGCATCTGGGTCTGAAGCCAGATTGGTAGGACTGAATGAGGTTATTGGCTTTGATGTGTTGTAGGAGTTGTGTGGCTACTGCTTTCTCAAGGACCTTACCTAGAAAGGGAAGCTGGGTAATAGGTGGTAGTTGCTGAAATCGTCAGGGCCCAGTGTTGTCTTCATAAGAAGCAGGAGGATTTGTCTTGTCTTGTCTTGAGGGTCAAGGGGAAGGTTCCTTGAGTTATGGTGCGGTTGATGATTGTCAGGTAAGGGAGGTGTGCATCAGTCAGAAGGGTCTTGAGTAAGGAGACAGGGAGAATGTCATCCACATACAATGTGGTCTTGAGGGATGCTAAGGTTGCAGTGAGGTCTTCCATAGCATGTGTCTTCAAATTTGTCCAGATAGTTGTGGTTTTGGGAGATGGGGTGCGTAGTGTGCTGTCAGTTGTGGTGTTGGTGTCTATGTACTGGCATATCTTATTGATCTTGTTGATGTCAGTGGACTTTTTGATGGAGTGTGCTGCAGGTGGGTCGAGCAGAGGGTTGATGCAGTGCTTGATGGCCTCGAAAAAGCAGCATTATCTCCAATTCCTTTCTTGTTTTCTGATGATTTGATTTGTTTGTTGAGGTTGAGTTCTTGAGTGTACCAGAATGCTGAAGGTTTTGGCTTGAGGGTGCACCATTTCACTGGGGCATCATGGTTGATGTTGTTTCTGAGGGTGGTGTTGTGTTCTTGGAGAATCGAGTTGCAATCCTGGTTCTTCAGAGGTACATCAGCCCATGTGAGGTGGAGTTTGGCAAGGTCTTCTGTGAAAGCCTCCATTGGGAAGTTCTTGAAGGATATGAAGACTTAATTGCTTGCTTTCAAATGGGTTTGCTTGAGATGTGTGGTGTGACTAATCTCAAGGGGGATTGCCAGATGGTCCAACCATTCATGTGGAATAGGTGAGCTGTGATAAAGGGTGGACAGTGTGGTGATGATGATGTTGAGGATAGTACCTTCTTCTGTGAGTTGGTGCTTTTGTGTGCTGTGTGAGGTTTGGTGTGTTGAGTAGGCAGTGGAGATCTTTCTTCATTGATTTGGTTGCTGGATCAGGGATGTTGAAGTTGCTGAGGAAGATGTTGTTGGCATGTGTGAGGGACATGATGGTGACTAATTGGCTTCCTGATCGGTTGTGTTTAACTAGCAAAATCCCTCACTAACGTGCAGTAGCATTGACACAAAGCTAAAAATGTCCTCACTACGCCCTTGTTAGTAGGATTTGGCTTGTCTTTTATGTCCTCCACAGCGTCTACCTTGGGTCTTTAAATTTTCTGCATACCACATGCACCAAGTACTCCACCTCGTTCTCTTTGAAATATCATATGCTCCTCTCCACTTTCAACCCCTTCTTCTTCAACATCATCCTCAATCTCTCATCATGCTCCCCTTCACCTTTCACATACACAATAATATTATCCTGATTAACCAATGTTCCTTTCAATCCTTTAAGAACTTGTGTCATTGCTCTCTGGAACACTGCAGCTGCTGACACCATCCCAAAGGCATCCTCTGATACCGATACATCCCTACTGATGTGATGAATGCAGTCAAGTCTCTGCAATATTTAGTGAGGTTTATCTGGCGATAGGCATTCAACAAATCCAATGTCATGAAAACATCTGCTCCTTCCATGCAGTTCAACATTTCAGATATAGGGCCCAATTCATGGAATACTTTGCAGGGAAAAGAGGGACTTTGCAGGCCATTCTGCATGCAAAATCTCCCTTCATCGATTCATGGAATCGACTTTGCAGGACTTTTCCGGACCTTGCAAGAAGTCTGCGCTGGTCCGGCACGCCTCTGCATGGAGTCGAGCCTGTTGCACGAGACTCCTCGTAGGGCGTATTTGGGGCCTGTCTCACATAGTGAGACAAACTGTAAGCACAAAAGTGATGGGTAAAGGTTCTGAATGAATCTCAACCACTGGCATTGCTCTGGGTAACCTTCCACACCACCGTTTTTTAGCCCATCTGCGCCATTGCAAAAGGGGTCCAGCCATATGCAAATCAGTCAGGTACTGCCATCAATGGTATCAGCCCAGCCCAAACTGATAGGCCAGGTCCCCTCTGCACAGAAACACAAGCAACCACAGACATGTTTTGGCCTTGTTGGGCCTCCTCAGTGAGGTGCAGCTTGGTTCCCTATTGCGCAGGCGAGCAAGGGACCCACGTCTGGGCATACCCTCTCTCACATAGTGAGAGAAACTGTAAGCACAAAAGTGATGGGTGGAAGGTTATGAATGAATCTGAAACACTGGCATTGCTCTGGGTAACCTACCACACCACTGTTTTTTAGCCCATCTGCGCCATTGCAAAAGGGGTGCAGCCATGTGCAAATCAATCAGGTACTGCCACCAATGGTAGCAGCCCAGCCCAAACTGCTAGCCCAAGTCCGCTCTTCACGGAAACACAAGCAACCCCAGACATGTTTCGGCCTTGTTGGGCCTCCTCAGTGAGGTGCAGCTTGGTTCCCTATGGCGCAGCGAGCAAGGGACCCACGTCTGGGCATACCGTCTCTCACATAGTGAGACAAACTGTAAGCACAAAAGTGATGGGTGGAAGGTTCTGAATGAATCTGAACCACTGGCATTGCTCTGGGTAACCTTCCACACCACCGTTTTTTAGCCCGTCTGCGCCATTGCAAAAGGGGTCCAGCCATATGCAAATCAGTCAGGTACTGCCAACAATGGTAGCAGCCCAGCCCGAACTGCTAGGCCAGGTCCCCTCTGCATGGAAACACAAGCAACCCCAGACATGTTTCGGCCTTGTTGGGCCTCCTCAGTGAGGTGCATCTTGGTTCCCTATGGTGCAGCGAGCAAGGTGAGTAGCAGTGAACAGTGAGGCCATTCAGGGCATTATATGCTCTCATAACAGTAGTCCGGACCTACTCTGGGGCCTCCTGACTGTGACCCCTGAGACACACGCACTATCCAGTGCCTCTCTCTCTCTTTTTTACCATCTTTCACCATGAACCACCATCCTTGCATATAGCGGCCTACTCGGGGGCCCCCCCATCTTTCCGACACAGTGGCTGCCCTATACCGGCTCCTTGTGACCCCCATCTACCATTGCACTATCCAGTGCACCCACGATCAGTAATCACACCTTAAGCTACTTGGAGGGTGGCACGCCTTCCTTGCTTTTTCTTCATTTTTCTCTCTGGCTAACAACCAGGGGTTATCGTGTCCTACCAGACACTGCACTTGTACCCCTTAACTGTAGCACTCTCGCGCTGAGACGCCGCTTTGGCATCCCCTTCCAATTGCCTCAGGGTTACACGTGTTATCACACATGACACGCCTTCCCGCCACTCATTCACCACCAGCCTACCAGGGCTCAACGCGTCATGCTTACTGTCACGCGCCACCAACCAATCGCCAATCAGGTTTCTCTTTCCAATCAGGAAGAAATTGCCACTTCACAGCAGCATCCCTCCAGACACCAGGGTGACCCCCTTTGTTGTGTACTGGGGTTGCCTTTCCAAGATGGCCACCCGCCATGACCAATTTTTACTCTCACTGGCATGAGCCCACCCAGACTACCAGCCAATCACCAGCCGGCAGGCGAAGCCGGCATCAGCACGAAGTCGGTGTGCACAAAGGCATACCTCCTGTCCTTGCCTGTCACTGCCTGATCACCTGCCCCCTGCCCGAAACGCTGCTCGTGCCCTACACGGACTATAATCCAAAAGGTACTGTACTAACCGCAAACGCACTCTTTCTGACCCCCGCCCTGGTACCATATAGCCATACTACCTGCTCCTAAGTGTAGGCTCACTTAACCATAGAATGCCGAGGGCAATTGCGATCCGACTCGTGGCTAAGGTAGACTTGCTATGATCATCATCCAACCCATACAGGCATACACACCTACACTAATCCATAGCGTGGCTCCCATGAAGCACACAAAATCTCATTATGTATCCTGCATAATGTCGTTACTGCCAATCCCAGTATGTGCTTATCTTGCTTTGACCATGCCTTTGTTGCTGCTGCATAACTGTACTTAAACCAGCGCATCCTAGGCTGCTGTAAGATCTCAATATAACTATCACAAATGTCTTGTCCACCCTACCCACAGCACAGTGCCTAAATATTCATTGTAGTGATTGGTTGGATTGCCTCATGGTCGCCCTCAGACCACATCTGAATTGTGTTGTGCCCTATGGTCACTCCCAGACCACATTTGAATTGTGTTGTGCCTTATGGTCGCTCCCAGACCACGTTTGAATTGTGTTGTGCCCTATGGTCGCTCCCAGACCACATTTGAATTGTGTTGTGCCTTATGGTCACTCCCAGACCACATTTTAATTGTGTTGTGCCCTGTGGTCGCCCTCAGACCACATTTGATTTGTGTTGTGCCTCATGGTCGCCCTCAGACCACTTTTTAATTGTGTTGTGCCTTGTGGTCGCTCCCAGACTACATTTGAATTGTGTTGTGCCTTATGGTCACTCCCAGACCACTTCTGAATTGTGCTGTGCCCTATGGTCGCTCCCAGACCACATTTTAAATTGTGTTGTGCCCTCTGGTCACCCTCAGACCACATTTGAATTGTGTTGTGCCTCATGGTCGCCCTTCCGCATTTGATTGGTGTTGTGCCTTATGGTCGCCCTCAGACCACATTTGATTTGTGTTGTGCCTTATGGTCGCCCTCAGACCACATTTGATTTGTGTTGTGCCCTTTGGTCACCCTCAGACCACATTTGAATTGTGCTGTGCCTCATGGTCACCCTCAAACCACATTTGATTTGTGTTGTGCCCTATGGTCGCTCCCAGACTACATTTCAATTGTGTTGTACCCTATGGTCGCTCCCAGACCACATTTGAATTGTGTTGTGCCCTATGGTCACCCTCAGACCCCATTTGAATTTTGTTGTGTCCTATGGTCGCTCCCAGACCACATTTGAATTGTATTGTGCTTTATGGTCGCTCATCGGCGATCCTCCTGGTGCCTCTTGCTGCGCGTAAGCCTCTCTGATACCTCCTAGTACCCCAGGATGCCCTTTACCCCACTGCCTACCTCAGGCTACGTCCACCCCACCCAACCTGACTGTGCCCTCCTCCACACACAGTCCCTCCCAGCATACATCATGCGCACAGCTTCCTGCAAGCTTGCCGCTGCCACCACCACGCTGCTCACCCTCCTCGCAACACTCACTGCCCTCCAACTCTATACACCTATCCATCCCCCATACCAACACCACCTAGCCCACTCCCCTACCCAAAGCATCTCACTACCCCAGATACCCCACAAAGACAGCCACCTCGCACACCCTGCGCTGCAATTATGCAGAGACTAGAAAGACTTAGAGCTCGCACACAGACCACAGAACTCAGCACACAACCCCTGCCCACTGTATACAGAAACTATAGACTGAGTTTCTGCACCACCTCCCAATGCTGCCCCCGCATGGGACACTCCCTCTCCCACAGTCCACCACCCACTAACCACACCACAGCTCACAATACCACCACACGGAACATATCAGATACGACCTCCACTCGCACCGCAACAAACAAACCACAAACACCTCACATCAAATGTGCCCTCCTCAATGTTCGATCACTCCCAGCTCATGCTTCAGATATTCATGACCTCATAACCAACAATAACATTGACATACTAGCCATCACAGAAACATGGTTACACAAAGCATCAGGTCCTGCCGTTGCACTTGCACTTCCACCTGGCTTCACCATACTCAGCTAAGACAGGCCAAATCGAATAGGAGGCGGAGTAGCCTTCATTTACAAAGAGAACCTCCAGCTCCGACCTGTCAGTCACCCCTCTACCAACAACTCTGACCTCCTATCGGCTAACCTCACACTGTCTCCCAACAGCACCATCAACATTCACCTATTATACCGCCCCCCGGGCATCACCCCAGACTCCCAGGAAAACATCGTTCACATCCTCAGCAATAATATCAAAAGCTCCACCAAATCCCTTCTACTAGGAGACCTCAACCTCGGATTCAACGATACTAAAGACAAATCCGCAGTCACCCTCACTAAGGAACTTAATGACCTGGGCTTCACCCAAAAAGTAGAAAGTCCCACTCACGCCAAAGGCCGCATTCTTGATTGGATTGCAGACCCTAATTGCCTCTCCACTATCACCTCTAACTCCTCACTGCCTTGGACTGACCACAACTGTATCGAGTTCACTATTCCCATCACCAAAAACCTCAAATCTCTGACCCCTGCTATCGCTGCACAAGTCAGAAGCTCTAAAAAACTCACAGAGGATAACCTGCGCCCATACCTCAATACCCCCCAGTTAGCACCCCCATTCGCTAATGACCCCAATACCCTAGCAGACATCTACAAAGATGTCATCACCAAAGCTATCAATGAAATAGCACCACTCGAATGGAAAAAAGAGAAGAAATCTCTACACACCAACTCATGGTTTACTGAAGAACTGCAGTCAATGCGATCACACAAAAGCGTAGCACTAAAAAACTGGCAATCTGACCCCTGCACCAGTACCAAAAACCAATTCAATTTAATTTCCCACCAATACAAGATAGCTATCACCAATGCCAAAGCCAACGCTTTCAACACTCAAATCTCTAATGCCAAATCACACTCTAAAGAGATCTTCGCCATCTTTAACGAGCTCATCTCCCCCCCAAATACACCGGATGAAATAATCAAAGATGAAGCCTGGTGTATCAGCATTCAAGCCGCCATGCTACACAAAATTGACCTTCTCCAAAAGAAAATAAAAGACCACTGCAAAGCACTTCCTCAACAGACAGGAACCAAGCCTACCAACGCCCCACCCACCTCGCCCAAGCCCGCCATACCTGACTTCTCCTTCAGGGACATCACCGAATCAGAAGTTATCAACCTAATAAAAAACCTCAAACCCTCCCCATGTAAAGGCGACATCTGCCCACCTAAACTCGTCAATGATTGCGCAGACTGCTTTGCGCCGCTCTTTACGGCATTCATCAATGCGTCCTTCAAAACAGGCATCATCCCAGCTAACCTCAAAGAGGCCTGGGTCCGGCCTCTCCTAAAAAAACCTACTCTCGACCCCTCACAACCCAACAACTACAGACCAATAACCACGGTGCCTTTCCTCCTGAAATTACTGGACAAAGCCGCACATTGCCAAATCCAACACTTTCTAGAAACCTACTCTATCCTCGGGACCAGGCAATCAGGCTTCCGGAAAGGACATGGCACAGAAACAGCCCTGGTGGATCTGAAGAGTCAGATCACCCAAATCATGGACAAAGGCAAGCCTGCTCTTCTTCTCCTTCTAGATCTCTCAGCCGCTTTCGATCTGGTTGACCACAAGACTCTCACTTCAAACCTCACACACTCAGCCAACTTCTCCAAAGTATCAGCTCTCTGGGTTACATCCTTCCTAGAGGGAAGAGCCATGAAAGTCTTCTCGGATATCGCCAACCCCACTCCCACGACAATCCACTGCGGGGTCCCTCAAGGATCATGCACTGCACCCACACTCTACAACTTGTTCACTAAGCCCCTCTTTGACAAACTGGACTCATACGGTATCACATACACGAACTACGCGGATGACACACAAGTATTTCTACCCCTCTCAGGATCATACAACGAAGACACCAAGGCACTCCACACAATTAACTCCATCATCAAGGCCTGGATGGCAGTTAACGGCCTCTGCCCCTATGGAGAAAAGACCGGACCGACATCATGACATTAGGTCAACAGAACACCCTAGACATACTTGACAAACTGTACGCTAACTTCTCCATTGATAACTCCATCATCCCCGTATCCACAGCTGTAAAAACATTGGGAGTATACCTAGACTTCTCACTATCTATGACCAGACAAGTCAGCGCAATCACGTCCTCATCTGCGCATACCACCAAACTCATAAACGCCATCAAGCCTTACCTCTCTAAACCCAACTGCCTCTCTATAGCTAGAGCAACCATCGGAGCCAAACTGGACTACTGCAATGCCCTCCTAGCAGGAACTTCAGCCAAAAACCTAAACAGACTCCAAGTCACGCAGAACAATACTCTTCGGGCCTCTCTTAGCATCCCAAGAAGAGAATATATCTCCCATGCCAGGCAATCAGCCCAGTGGCTTCCCGTCAAAGAGCGGATCACCCTCAAAATCCTCGCCCTCACTCACCAATGCCTCTCTCTCTCTGCCCCGTCCTATCTGTCAGAGACCATCCTCAAACCACCCTCCTCCCATCCCTCTGGGACGCAATACTCCAACCTACTCTACGTCCCACGCATCAAAAAAGCCAAAGCCGGAGGTCTAAGTTTCCCCTACATTGCAGCCAAGACCTGGAATGCTCTTCCTGCAGACATTAGAGCGGAAAACTCACTCCAGATTTTTCGCAGGAAACTGAAATCCTCATTCCTCACAAACTAATAGGAAACTCTCAGGATTCTATGTAAATATACTGCATTGTAAATTGGGACAAACGTCCATGGTTAATGTAAATACTGTACTTGTATGTAAATATTGTATCCTATGTAAATAAGATATTGTCTGTAACAAGCGCCACGATGCCCCCGGGCTGACGTGCGCTCTACAAATCTGAATAAAATAAATAAAAAATAAACATAAATAAAAGTGCCTTATCCCAGACGGGAGCACTCACTTCCTGACTGGAACCATACGGAACGAACGGACACCACCAGACTCGGGTAACGACCTGAGCTTTGCTCCAGCCAGCGATTGGCCCCCCGCCCTCCCGTGCTCTATGAACCTGGACCATATTTCTGGCACTATCCCCATCCCGCCACTGACGGATGCTTGTTTTCCCTCCTGCACATACGGGTTAGAACCCACTTGGGTTGCCCCCATATTCCCCCCACCATCCACCCCTTTGCCCAAATGGGATGCCCTGCTAGCCCCTTCTTTCCAACCACACTCCTGAATACTGCAGGCCAGCGCACCAACCAGCGTCATCAATGTCCTTCCCAGTGAGGTCCCCCTACTGCCCACACACTAGACAGGTTGCTCCCCACCGCACTCTGCACCCGCTACGCTGGACCACCACTGGTCTCTCAACCATGCTCGACCCCCTGTGCACGGTGTCCCCCAGCACCCCACCGCCTTCCAGGCCAGCCCCACCGTGGCCACCTGATTTTACTCAGTCGCATGA
Organism: Ambystoma mexicanum; assembly: GCF_040938575.1. Lineage (NCBI taxonomy): Eukaryota > Metazoa > Chordata > Amphibia > Caudata > Ambystomatidae > Ambystoma > Ambystoma mexicanum. Next base: position 1,577,400,932 of record NC_090929.1, on the reverse strand, counting down.
CCGACACTGTTCTAACGGGACCCCATGCACTCCTTGTACTTGCAGGACGCCGCCCTGCTCAGCACAACCAAACCCAGGCCCCCTCGGGTCCCACCACTTCCGCCACCTCGACTCCACCAGCACCAAGTCATCCAGCTCTTCACCTGACCATCATTGTTTCTAGCTCAACCTTCATCACCCACCCCATCCCATTCGGGCAACTTACTCAGCCTCCCTCTAACCCTTCCACTGCCATGCAGTCACCGCTCCCAGAGGCCCACAACTTCCCTATTCTTCTTGACCCACCAACCTACCCAGGGAGTGCTGACATCATGCCTAACCTTAGCCCTATTCTCATCCCCGCTTTTCTTTGTTCTCGATGAGCTATCAAGCCACAAATCAGCACCATTCTCAGGGTGAACTGCCTTCCTCTCCACATGAAATTTCGCAAATGTTTTTCCTACCACCCTCCCATGCCCGGCAACCCTGCTCTAACTTCTTCCTTACTCTTCTTTTCTTCCCACCTTCCTTCCTTGGTAATGTGTCTGATCTGCTCAATCTTGCAATGACCAATGAAAATTGGCTCTGATATGCATTACTAATGATCACTATGACTGTTCATTACCTCACTGTTCATTGCTACTCACCACTACTCACCCCTCACCAATCGGATTGATACAATTGTCATGCTGATTGAACATACTATGACAACCGGTCATCACACATGTAATTCTATGACCAACTATGAATGACCAACTTGATTATGTTACAATGACTGATGTTGTTAATCCGGACAATACCACTGCGCTGTTTAATTGTTAACACCTCTCACCACATACCTCACTCTCCACAGCCTTGATAAAGACGACGGTCGAAATGCGCATCAGCTTTGTTGTTTCACCACTTTCGGCACCAGATGCCACATGAGTCATGTTGTACCAGATAATTAAAAAACACCATGTTCAACACTAATCCAAGACTTAATTGTCAATAATTTGTAACAAGTACTAAGAGTTTCAGATATTGGACCAGCAATAACTGCCAGCGCCCACACCAAACAAGGTTTTGTCACCCCACCCAGTACCAGACAAAGTGGGCTACAGAGAACAACAAGGTCTGTCATTTGTACCACTGAGAGCAAAGGGCGATGCCAACATCAATAAGAATGTGGTTGGGATGCCTCATGGGGGTGCCTGTGTGTCTGGGATGATAAAACAGTCACTTAGTTTGCAAAGACCAAGCTGACCTGAAGTAATCTACTGATCTCATGTTGATGGTTATGCGCACATCACATGGTTAGAACCAAGATAGGGTGGAGTATTTGAAAGCCTAACCAATCATTTCCCAGTTACACAAGGTGAAGAGGCTGTCACCCATGTGTGAATGAGCTAGAGGATAAGGTGAGGCAGCCAATGTGAGATCAGACATCATGTGAATATAAGCATGTAAATAGACGGTACACAATTAATGTGATGGAAGAACACTGTACATGAAACGTTTTGCATATGATGACTGACCTGGTCACAACGTGCTGCTTGCTAAGATAAAGACACACAGCTCTGTGGCAGTGCAATAATAATAACCTATTGCGATTTCCATATTTCGTAAAGGAAAGCATAGGTCTTGTACTTTCCAAAAAAAAGGGGGCACAAATCCCTTTTTCCTAGTGGGCTGTCATTTCAATATTTGTCTGTTGTGAGGTTACTCTACATTGTCCACAACAAAGACCACAAAACAAGCAACCAAGTCCCCAGGCAGTGTAATATGTGGCACACTGAGTGCCATGCAACAAACGCAAACAAGAATTCTCTATCCAGTCTTCATTATCTGCTTGCACACACCCATGCAGTCATATCCACACACCTCTGGCAAATGCAATTCAATCACCCCACACAGCGACACCTTCCCCACCCACAAAACCTACACTGCCTGACCCCAGAGTGCCATGCAGTGAAGGAGCAGGTACCACTTACCTCTTGTCATGGTCAGGGGACATTGTGAACACACTGATCTGGGCTTAAGTCAGAATGACATTGAGACGATTACCAAATAGAGATCACTGAGAGATTGGAAACCCAGGATCCCCTTGAAGCACTCCCAATGCCACAAAATGGCATCTCCTGATTAGCATGGCATTAGGATAGTGTAGTAAACACTGACAGGGGAGCCGATGATGCAAAATCCAAGATGACAGAATGCAAACATCTCATCGATTGCAGTGAAGACAGGAAACCGGCACAAGGAAGTTGGTCAATGAGGCAGAAATCATACAGGAAAGTAGGGCAGAGAGGCAACTGGCATACAAGAGACAAGCAAACAAGAGAACGAATGAGAAAGGGAGGCCATGGAGACTGCCAGACAAAAGGGAGTAGGGAACAGACAGGAGGAAGGCAGGACAGTTCACAGGGACTGCACTGAACGAGGACCAATGTGCTGTGAACAGGGGAGTGCTGAGATGCACTCAGCAGCAGTCAACAGGCAGCAAAATATCTGCTGGTGTGCCCGGTGTCTGTGGTGAACATGGTATCGTAAACAATGCAGAAGGAAAACACTTGCAGACCAGTGTTCTGTAAATTGTAAGATAAAATTATGAAGTGATCAATTTAGATTTTTTGAAGATTCAAGGTGCAGGGGAGAAGTGTTCAGCCTTGGTATCTAGGCTGGATAAATATAGAACGGAAAAGGATTTCCAAGTGAGGAAACCTGTGTCCCCTGCACACCATCTAATTGGCCTAAGCCTTTAAGAAAGTTAAATGTAAGTAAATCAGATTACTGTATTTTACAAGTAAAACACTTTTTGAAAAACACTTCACAATCAAGATTAATGCTCACCATATGAATGGTTATGTTCTGTTCTCTCATATGGAGACCGTCGTTCTGTTAGCGAGATTATCATTAACTCTCTCAGACCGGTGCTTGTCGTTTCGCATACTGTACCCTTTGGATTAGAATTCTGGTGTCTGTAACAAGGGGAAATATCCCAACCATCTGTATCTTTGAGATCACGATACTGTGTAACAATTATTAAACATTGTTTAAAAAATGCTTACTCTTATTGGAGATCCTTGCGCTCACTAGCTATCGGGGCGGTCATAGGCTAACAGGGTACATCGTCTCCACAGTAAAGTGCTCTTAAATTGTAATGGGATCTGCTCCTGGCGTGTTGCTAAAAATAGCAATATAGAAAAATGTGTTTAAAAAATGTATTTTGAAAAAATATAGTTTTTAAAAATATATTTTTTTTAAAATGCAGGGGGAAAAGATGTTTTTACAAAAATTACAAGCTATGGCCATGGTATTTTGAAAGCCTTTCCCCGGGAATCTAGTCCCCATAACTTACTTATATTGTGGAAGGTCCTGGTTCTTCCATCTTTGGAACAGATAATATGCCCCAAGGCCCGCCAGATTTCTGGAATCCGAGGATATCAGCCATCTTAGTTTAAAGAGGTTGCTTATATATGCCTGAAGGTGATGACGTCACTCGCGCATGCGCGAGTGTCATCATCAGCAGATCTTTGTATGAATAACCTACGTATGTTGAAATTCACTATTCTAGTTTGAATTTGAGACTCATATGGTGTATCTGTCTACGGAAGGCAAGATATATATCTTAGTCTGGAGATTTTGTTAATGTATAAATGGAGGTAATGACATCACCCACGCATGCGCGAGTGACATCATCAACGGATCTTAGTTTGGATGACACACGTATGTTTTAAAAAAAGGCTCATCTGTATTTATCATTTGTCTATTGTTACTAGAATGTCAAAATGCAAAAAGCTCACATGTTTTATCCCTTCTAGAGGGACTAATTATATTGCTCGTGCAAAAAGGACTCAATATTACTCACGCATACAAAGTTTGATGGATGACAATACGCCACTTGTGCATGCATGATGACGTCATACTTGAGTTTAATGGAATAATTAAATGGCGACCTGTTGTTATCAGATCGGATAGGTGAATCGTCCTAGGGTTAGTTCTGAGAGTGCAACTATTTACCCTACATGCAAAGGTGACAATTGTATGCATACGTGTAAATGTCTTTGATGTGACATCACATAGAATAGATATCTAAATCCACTAAAGTGTTGATGTATTACCCAATGGGGGAAAAGGGATACTGTTACTAAAAGGCCCTAGTCTATATTTTTAAATCAAACCGGTGAATCAATATTATAGCCACATCAGAGTCTTTAACTACCCCATACTAATGGGTGTACATTCTTAATTAATTTGACCAAACCATTTCAAATGCAAATAGATATTTTGTTGTAGAGAGAACAAATATTGTGCAGATAAAATAACATATTCATTATGTCCTCATCAATATTGGCAATGATGTCATTTTAGCTTTGTGCATAACATTTTTCTTCAAGTCAAAAAATATAAATATAATCAAGTCAATTTTTACAATTATGTAAACAATAATTTCTGACCATTGTTATTTTGGTATTTATTTCTATGAAAGTCTGACCTGTGTTTATATTGAAACAACCATTCTATACAGTTTATGGAGGATCCAAATACAAGCTCCCTATGACTGTAGATGTTGACTCTGGTGGTATATTCTTACGGGTCATATTTTTGACCTTATTTGTTTGTTTTTGTTTGTTTATTTATTTATTGTGTACGCCGGACCCGAAGGTATCAGGGCGCAGATGATAAGAATACGTATCAGCTTAGTTACAGAGGTTGCGGAACATAATAAAAACAGTATCCTCAAAGTTACAAAGGTTGAGGATCAAAGCAGGTATGGTGGAAATAAACTTGTAGACATCAAATCATAGATAGCAGGCATTCTGGGATACTATCGTGACTATTGTCTATTTGTTAAGATCCTGTGGTTTAACAATTATTCACAAAAAAGGGCCCAAGTAATAATCCTTATTAATGGCTAATGGGGTCATTGCGTCTAATCTTTGAATCTAAGCCTTTAAGAAAGTTAAATGTAGGTAAATCAGATTATTGAATTTTACAAATAAAACACTTTTTTGAAAAAAACTTTTTTGAAAATGCCTTCGGTGAGATCATCTTTAAACATCAGTTGTGCTTATTCAATGTGATTCATTTAGATATTGACAGCATTTTGGTAAAAACAATTTGAGTTTTTAATACTTTTTGGTACAATTGCCCAACGCGTTTCGAGTATAAAAGAACTGTTCATCAGGGGCTGTCGTTGAATATTTTTCAAGTTTTCTGAAGGAAAAAAACATTTTAATCAATCATTAAATTATATGGATCATAATACGTTTTCATAAATACGGTATACTACAAACTTTATATTATCGACTTATTTCCTTAAAGAATGAATTTTAATAAATCATGCTTCAAATTCAACAAATTCCTGTGATTAATTATTCTTATAGACCAGTTTCATCTATTGTCTTTCATAGATCTGTCTTAATTGACTTCACAGTGAACATGGTATCCCCCCAAATGGCAGCTGAGTGTGGATTTGTCTCGGGACACCAACCCTAGAAGGGTCAGAAGTACCAAGATTGCACTGCCATCATGGGTAGACATGACATGCACAGCTGAGTGAATAGGAAGCTTTGTGGCAGGCAACACACATGCAAAAACTGCAAGCAATCACACACTAGACTCCCATCACCACGTGTCCCAACACCCATGCAGCTGGATGGGCCACTCTCTTGACAACATACCAATAAATGCCCTACAGTGACGGCATCCCTCATAACAATCCCCCACAACCAATTCCCCCCTGACTGACATGCAAAAACTGCAAGCATAAAACCACCGGCCAACTGACACCATGTGTTCTCGCACACATGAAGCCAGACATGCTCACATCAGTACAAGGAAATAAAAAATACACCCCACACAGTGGCAGACACCCTGCCACTAAAAACACAATTTACGAGTGCATTTGACTTACCTGTACAAGGTACCCACCTGCCTGGCATCTGACACTACATTCATTCCACCTGAAACAACATTCTGAATGTGCAAAGACATGCATCAATGTAAAGACACTTGACAGCCATATGGAACAAGGAAATAGCCATGGACCATCCAGTGTCAACATCCGTAAGTACAACAAACCAAGTGTACTCAACTGTCAACATACCACCAGCAAAACTCAACCACAGAATAATCACTGGCAGTGAAAGAAACAGATTACTAGCACAGCATGACATGCACCCTGGTAACAGGCATCAGTCCCCCCAGGATGTGACCACAAGTGGGAACAGTGTTTGCAGGCATACAAGTCCTGTACACCCACTGGCAGGTTTCACATGTGCCTTTGGTCAAAAATATTTAAGGGTACCTGGTATGTGTCACCGCTCGCTCCCTTCGCTCCCGTTCCCGCCACTTGGGGGCATAGTTTGGGGTTTATTCCCTACTGGACATTTCCTCCGAACCTTATGCTACAGTGTCCTGATGAATTGGGAGCGCTAAAACCTTATTTCCCAAATTACTTCCCTTCCGGATCCATTCCAGGTTTTTGGCAGCCAGCATGCTACTGCTACTTTAATCAAATGACTATGCTTCCCAGAATGCCTGGCTCACTGCTTCACCTCCTCCCTTGCAGGACAAGGCTGGGTGGAGGATAGGCAACACCTGTGGCTGCAGGTGCAGCAGGCGGCAAGCCTGAGGGGTGTGCTCGTTAAGCAGCTTTAAAAGCCTCAGTTTGCTTCAGTCCAGCGCTGGTCATTGTTGCAGCGTTCCTGTCGTGACTGGTCCCTTGTTCCTAGTTTTTGTGCCCAGTTTCTAGTTAGTGTTTCTTGTTCCTTGTCCTGGTATTCATATTTGTATGCCTAATTGATTTCTGCCTTCTGGAAATCCCTTTCTCCCTTTCTCTGTCTGCAGGCAGCCTTTCTCTGAGCTTTCCTTTTGCTGCAGCCCAATTGCCTGTGTTCACTGTTTCCTAGAAATTGTCCTTTGCTACTGAAAGACTTGTTGCATTAATCTTTCCTTTACAGGTTTAGTTTCCTGCCTTTTCACCTTGGATGGGTGGGAAGGTTTCCCTTTTGATATCGTTTTCACTGTTCCTGATCCTTACCTTCTATTGGGATCCATGCCATGTTTTCCTTTACACTTTTGCATTTATTTCCTATTTTATTATTAGGTGTGGGAAGCTGTTGTAACTAGCTCCTGTGTGATTATCTTTTGTTTTCCACACTGTACTATTCCTTCTTGCCTCTTGACTTGGGTTTAGGTATTTAGTCATCCTCACTCTTTGCCTTTACTGCCTTCTGGGTTCTTGTTTGATTTACAGGGTTGTGGGTTAGTACTGACTTTTGAGTGGTCTTTCCGGTCCTCGTGAATATGGACATCCAAGTGGTCTTTCCGGTCTTCGTGAGTACTGGCATTCATGTGGTCATTCCGGTCCTTGTGAGTACTGTTTCCAAATTCTTTATTCAGTACCGTCTAGAGTGTCAGCTCACAGATTCTGTCCCTGCTTGCCCTCTACGTGGGCTTAGCGCTGTCAGTATCTGTAATAGCATAGTGGGTAAGGAGTTTGCCGACTTTCCTTTCAGTCATAAGGAGGTTCTAAGTGCTTACCCTACATTCCTTTTTCATATAGTGGTATACACGAGTCTTGGGTATTGAATGCACGTTGTTAGATTCAAGGTTGTTTACTGTGTATTTTGTGCACATTTCCCCTGCCATATCCATCGCCTTCTTCCTTTCCTGACAGAATGACCAGCCGTTGTTCCCGTTTGAACATGGCCAGATTACGAAGGAAAGGTAGCAAGGCCTCTAACAAGTTTATACAGAAAGCTTCCCTTACAATTACCCGTGAAAATCAAATCTCTGCTCCTGACTTAAATGAACTCCTTGACACGAATGGGTATTTACGTGCAAAGTATTTTTCCCACTGGGTGGCCCATTCTACATTGCCTGATCCTAGCTCTGTCTTTAATTCTGATCCAGAGTCTATGTCCCCACAAGCCTTAGCAGTGGAAAACAACACACTGCTAGAATTTATACACACAAGTACCTCTGTTATTGAACCCCATGACTCCGGTTGTGCTTTACCTCAGATTGAACAGTTTCATGATTCAAGCATGAAGAATGGAGGGGTTCCTTGCATATCTTCTGTTTTCTGCCCTCAGTCTACAGCTTACTCCTCTGCACAGGTTCTTACTGTGGTCTCTAATGCCAAGGGGTCTGATGCCAATAGTCTGCTTAAAAGAAACACAGACCACGTCGGTAAGAGAGAGTATAGATCACAAGACCTGCAAGCAGTAGATGACAATATATAATCAGTGCACTTCCAGATGGCTAGGGCAGGATCCAGCCCTGATGCCACCATGCCTTCCCCTGTGCCTACTGATAGGGATGTACAGTTAAGGCGGGACAAGCTAAAAGCAGAATTTGAGGAGTTAAAACAAGAATACATTTGCTTAAAACAGGAGAATAAGATGTTACAGTCTTTTCTGAATACACCTCCAACTTTATCCGTTGATGAAGTGAATACTGTTCAGTCCCTGAGTGCGGAGACTTTTGTAAATCATGATACTTGTCAATATGTAAGATCTATTGGGAGTGAAAGACTTTTTTCAAGCACAGCGCTTATTCAGGGCACAGGTTCTGACAACTGTCCTACCGTTTGTCAGGAATTGCTGTTAGCTGAAGATTCACAAGCCACTCCTTTACCTGAGGCTTCCTGTGTAGCAGTTTGTCATAACTCTGAGCTTGAACACATACATGCTTCTGATTTCCAAACACAATCCACAATGGTGGCATACACAGAATCAGTCACAACTGTAGGCTTAGGTTCTGCCCTTGATCTAGCTGCTGAGACTGAAGTAGACATTCAAGCTGATGTGGAAAACGATGCTACCTCTGTGTTCGCTCTTCCTTCTGCCAATTTCGGTCACTACGAGCAGTCAAAGACAGTGCAGAATTCATGTTTTGATGGACTCATTCCACAGATTACTGAACCAAAAACCCGGCAGGCGATCCCTGAACTGTTGATTGTTAATCAGCCACTTTCAGAAGCTAAGACAGAGGAATGGTCAATTGACGAAATCCTGATTAACAGAGACTTTACTATGGTGATTCCTCTGGTTGATTTTGACTTCTACAAAGGAAGAGACTCTGTGTCATCCACTAAGGAGAGGGATGGCAGGGGTACAGCTCAGACTTTGGTTACTGGTGCCAAGGGGTCAACTGCCTTAAAGGGGCTTTCCATTCCTGAACCACAAGTGTGTCTGTCGACTTCTGGGACTTCAGACTGTCCTCCTACTACCATTGACTCTTCAATAATCCTATCCACAGCTCTGCAGTCATCGTTGGCACACGTATCTTCGATCAATAAAAAATTGCTATGTCTGCCAGTCACCCAAGAGCCTTCACCATGTACGCAGTCAGAGCCAAAGACCTTGACAAGTTTGTCTTCAGCTAACAAGATGGCTCCAGTTTGCATGCCCTCAGCCTCAGAATTTCCTCTGGCATGTCTGTCTTCGGCTACAGTGACTCATCCAGCAGATTATCCTTCAGCCATGGAGCCTCCGGTAGTACATTCTAAGTGCATGCCTTCGGTCCCAGAGCCTACTGCTAGTTTGGCTTCAGTTCATGAGAGACCTGTATCCTGCTCAGCCTCGCTGCCAATATCGGAGGTGTACCTGTCTACACTGTCAGATCCTGCTGCATATTCTTCTGCTCCAGAGATCCCTCCTGAATCCCAACCATTTACTGATGAACGTCCATCTTGCCCTTCTTATGCTTCAGGGGGATCACCAGAATGTCTGCCTTGTACACAAACCAATTCTCCCAACTACTTGACTGTAGCATCAGTGCCTCCCGAATATGCAACATCTGAGCCTGAGACTTCTGCCAGCTCTCTCTTCAGAAACATCAAGCCGGATGACGACTCGGGAGGGCCTTACATGCGAGGCCGCTGGACTTGCCTGGAGTATTACGAGAGAGAAACGGATGCCATCCGCCACGGCCCAGTCACCGAACGAGTAGCCAACCAGGATAGCGGGCTGGACGGTCCGCGTTTGGAGTCCGGTTTGGATCAACCGCTTGACAACCCTTTTGTTGCCAGATCCCACATGAACCTGAGGGAAGGGACGGGCACGGCCCTCCAGCTGCAGTGCCAGTTGGGTGCTAGTAGCCAAAGGAGGGGAATATCTGCTGCAGTTCAAGATGTGCCTGTTTTTGCTCCCGCTGCTAGTATGCCTGATGTTCCGAGTACTGCGTCTAACACTCCTATCAGTATGCCAAACGTTCCTGCGGTTGTATCCCACGTGCAACAAGGTGGCTACATGACTGTCAACGGGAGTGCCAGCCTCGTACAACCCATTGGATCTCCAGACCTCCAAGGCATGGAACATATGCAGGCGAATATTTGTCACTTTCAACCACAAACCTTTACCCAGATGGATGACAGAGTATCCGAACCTCTACCTCAGCCGCCACCTTCCTCTTCCGAACATAAACATTTCCTGAAACCTGCTGTTTCCTCACCTCCTGTGTGTCCACTCTCGGCAGTGAGGCTAACAGAACTTCTACCGTTGTCTAAGGCATGTTGCACCAGCCTGCCTCTCTCCTCAAAGATGTATGCATATCCTCTTCCAGTGACTAAGCTTCCTGGACCTTCCAACTCTGCTTTGGGTCCTGCAAGTCCTTCATGCCTTTCTTCGTCCCATGAGTCTCTTCCTCACCGAATTCCTGCCTATGACTCTTATAGACTGCGGCCTGATTCTATGCATTCCAGTCCTTCTACTTTTGCCCGCGGGTCATCGTTTCCATCAGTGCTACCTCCAAAGACAAAGCGCTCCTGTCGTGGAAGGGAGATGTTTTGTGCGGGTGACGGTCACCTGGAGTCGGCCGTGGGAGGGGGTATACTGTCACGGCTCGCTCCCTTCGATCCCGTTCCCGCCACTTGGGGGCATAGTTTGGGGTTTATTCCCTACTGGACATTTCCTCCGAACCTTATGCTACAGTGTCCTGATGAATTGGGAGCGCTAAAACCTTATTTCCCAAATTACTTCCCTTCCGGATCCATTCCAGGTTTTTGGCAGCCAGCATGCTACTGCTACTTTAATCAAATGACTATGCTTCCCAGAATGCCTGGCTCACTGCTTCACCTCCTCCCTTGCAGGACAAGGCTGGGTGGAGGATAGGCAACACCTGTGGCTGCAGGTGCAGCAGGCGGCAAGCCTGAGGGGTGTGCTCGTTAAGCAGCTTTAAAAGCCTCAGTTTGCTTCAGTCCAGCGCTGGTCATTGTTGCAGCGTTCCTGTCGTGACTGGTCCCTTGTTCCTGGTTCCTAGTTTTTGTGCCCAGTTTCTAGTTAGTGTTTCTTGTTCCTTGTCCTGGAATTCATATTTGTATGCCTAATTGATTTCTGCCTTCTGGAAATCCCTTTCTCCCTTTCTCTGTCTGCAGGCAGCCTTTCTCTGAGCTTTCCTTTTGCTGCAGCCCAATTGCCTGTGTTCACTGTTTCCCAGAAATTGTCCTTTGCTACTGAAAGACTTGTTGCATTAATCTTTCCTTTACAGGTTTAGTTTCCTGCCTTTTCACCTTGGATGGGTGGGAAGGTTTCCCTTTTGATATCGTTTTCACTGTTCCTGATCCTTACCTTCTATTGGGATCCATGCCATGTTTTCCTTTACACTTTTGCATTTATTTCCTATTTTATTATTAGGTGTGGGAAGCTGTTGTAACTAGCTCCTGTGCGATTATCTTTTGTTTTCCACACTGTACTATTCCTTCTTGCCTCTTGACTTGGGTTTAGGTATTTAGTTATCCTCACTCTTTGCCTTTACTGCCTTCTGGGTTCTTGTTTGATTTACAGGGTTGTGGGTTAGTACTGACTTTTGAGTGGTCTTTCCGGTCCTCGTGAATACGGACATCCAAGTGGTCTTTCCGGTCTTCGTGAGTACTGGCATTCATGTGGTCATTCCGGTCCTTGTGAGTACTGTTTCCAAATTCTTTATTCAGTACCGTCTAGAGTGTCAGCTCACAGATTCTGTCCCTGCTTGCCCTCTACGTGGGCTTAGCGCTGTCAGTATCTGTAATAGCATAGTGGGTAAGGAGTTTGCCGACTTTCCTTTCAGTCATAAGGAGGTTCTAAGTGCTTACCCTACATTCCTTTTTCATATAGTGGTATACACGAGTCTTGGGTATTGAATGCACGTTGTTCGATTCAAGGTTGTTTACTGTGTATTTTGTGCACATTTCCCCTGCCATATCCATCGCCTTCTTCCTTTCCTGACAGTATGATCCCGGTCCCCCAGGTAGACAGTAAGTATAAACAACAAAACAACAAAATGGACTGAGATCAGGAGGATGGCAGACAATGATGCAACAAATTACAAAACAATCTATATTTATTTCCAAAAGATATATTTCCAAAGGATGGCCATATCACAAATCTGGCATATCAACACATATTCTCATAGTTCCTCTACACTTCATCAATATACTGATGTGTCTTTCTGTTATACAACAAATGTTGTCAGATGTTGTTGACACGTGTTTCAGTCAGAAAAGGCGGGCTCGAGTACTGTGGTCTGTGTTCTCCAACCTACTTCAGGACGGAAGTTGATCCTTTACTGTGCACCCCTTCTACGCTCATGGACTTGACAAACCCAGTCTACAGATAAAATACAAATAGAATACTTCTATTACCACTTTGCTCGCACCATCCTCTGTATTTCTAAAAATAAAGCATATCAATTTATGCATATAATCAATAAATGGTTAGAAGGAATTATCTTACCGCCCAACGATTCTGGGTGGTGAATCATAACCATGGGAACATTCCTAATGCTCACGCTCCTGGATTCCTTCTAGTGGAGCCTGTTCGGAAAACAGATAGATGAGGAACTGGAAAACCTCCAGATTCTCAGACCTTCTAGTGGAACTCATGTTAATCCCACCTCAGATATATGTATAACCAAACTCACTTACTGTAATATTTCTCAAAATGCAGCAATCAGTTGCAAGATGATGCCTGCTGTTTCTTTTTTACTTCAACTCATCACCAGGACCTGCAAACAAAATGTGCAGGGACTATGTCAACATCCACATACCTACTCATATCGGTGCCAAAACCCATAGGGGGGAGCAATTCAGTGGCATGTTTACCCTTGGGACTCATTGTGCTGGATTGAATGGACCCACAACCTTGTTAACTGTCGTCACCTCACTTCTCAGCTGCACAATCTCAACCTTGGGCCAAAACTAAATGAGACAAGGGTTACTACGCAGCATCTCCACTTACCACATACAGCTGCATTATTTAGTAACATTGAACGTGTTGATCCGCTGGGTCATTCCCAATGTGCTTCTAGTGGGCATCCCGCTACGATTTGAACGGATTTTCAATTTCCTTATAGCACGGAAAACAGACAGAATTGTGTGACACACTACTACTCCATCCCACCTTTGCTTGTAAACAACAATCCTGTGCTGCTTTCCACTCGTGTATACAGTCACAATGGCAGCAGAGCATGTAATGCAAAATGTTGTAGAAGTGCTAGTACCAAACACCCACATTTATTTCAAATGTTATCATCATGCAAGCTGGTTCCCTCGTCCATACCTGTATCAGAAGCTCTTGTTGCACTGCTCCTTGCTGTGGGTGTTTTTTACTACGCCCGTGTTGTAGCAAGAACAAAAATGCCAAATTGATGGTCAAAGAAATGGGATTTCGTCCAGATCTTCTCCTGACTCCCCCGTAAGCCGCTAGAATCTCACATTTACTACACAGGTGACCAGGTCGCATGTCATAATTTATGCAGTCTGGCAGAAACACCCTATGTCATATTTCTTGCCAGAACCCACTGTCTACTGTGGCTCCATACATTTAGTATCTCGCCCTCCATTTACCATGGGGCTGGGGCTGTTGGGAGTTGTAGTCTCCAGTCCAATCTATAGTGTTCATTCTCCCACCTGCCAGTATCTCATCTTCACTGTCATCCACAATTAGACAATTTCAAATATAATAATGTATATGTGTGGCATGGACACCCTATGTCATAATGCTGCCAGACCACACTGTTTACTGTGGCTCCATACATTTAGTATTTCACTCTCCATTTACCATTGGGCTGGGGCTGTTGGGAGTTGTAGTCTCCAGTCCAATGTATAATGTTCAATCTTCCACCTGCCAGCATCTAGTCTATACTGTCAACCAAAATTAGACAATGGGGGTCATTATGAGTTTGGAGGCAGCCATGACGCTATTAGCGCCATGGCTGCCTCCAAACCCGGGTCCGGGTCCGTTCAGGCTGAATGGGGACTTACCGGGACATTCCGACCTATGCGCACCCAGTAAGTCCCCATTCAGTTTACCATTCCCCATTCCCATTGAGCCCTAATAGGGCTCAATGGGAATGGGGAAGGTGCTAATAACGGGCCCGCAAATTTCGGTCACGTTATTAGCTCCAAGGTCCCTTGACGGGACCCACAGAGAACTGCTGGTCAGACCAGTCGTTCCTGCTGGGACCCGCTAAGGGACCTCGGAATTGGGTGGTAAGGGTTTACCGGCACCGGCATCAATACCGGTGACCATTAACCCTTGACGCCCAACTCGTAATGACCCTCAATGTCTCTTATTGACCTTATACTATGCCAGATATGTATATTCGCGTGGTCACAGCTTCTCAGATTTATATTCCTAGTGCATCAAAATGTTCCAACTCAATAAGTCACTGTTGATCAGATATATATACAGAATACAATCCCCAGATCGTTTTCTTGTTTTGACATAGTTCCTATGCTTTGCACTACTTCAATACAAATACCTATTGCAGAATATCGTGTGACACCTGGGAACTACAGGTGCCATCATAGCTGGCTGAACCTCCCTCGGGGGACCTCCCAAACTGCGACCCAGACACATATCAGCTTATATCTCAACCCAGAGTATCCATGTTTCTATATACATATGAGGTTGTTCCACTCCACTGAAACTTTTAACCCATGTTTCACTGTATCTTGATTGTATATCCAATTCTGTTCTATTTTATGGAGTGATGCATCCAGATGTTCCCTATTGGTTTGTGGTTTCACAGTCTGTAACATGAACCACCATATGTCCTTATCCGTATGTTTCATTTTGGAATAATGCTCGACCAGGGGTTTGTCGGCTACCTTATTCCAGATACACAACCTGTGTTCAGAAATACGTTGCCTGACCTGTCTGATAGTTTTCCCCACATAGATCAGGTTGCAGGGGCATTGTATAATATAAATTGCATTTTTGGTCTGGCAATTTGTATGTTGTCTCAGCTCCCATTTAGAGTGTCTTTACTCAAACCAGTGTCTTCTTTTGGTGATTTGGCAGGCAACACAATTACTGCATTTATAATGCCCGGTGACCGGGGGAAGACCCCATTGGTTCATGACTCTCTGTTCTTTGTCTGTATCTCTGTACGTACGTAACAATTTCTGTCGCAAATTGCTATTTCGTTTGAATGCGAACATGAGTTTTGATGCTAACATACATTCCTGCTTCACCAAATGCCAGTTCCTATTAATTATCTTTTTGTTGGAATTACTTATTGGGCTAAATGTGGTGACACAAATTAGCCTCTCGCTCACTGGTCTTACTTGTGTGGTAAGGCACACCTCACGATGTGTATTGGCTGAACTCTTATAATTGTCCTTCACCATTTTCTTAAGATATCCCATAGCCAGAAGTCTGTTCTTAAAATGATCTGCATGTTTTGCAAAATCTTGGCGTTTGGAACAGTTCCTCTGTATGTGTAGAAATTGACCTGTGCCTTTGGGTCATCCATGGATCCCAGGGAGTAAAAGTACTCCAAGTGAGGAGGTGATGGTCTTGAGAGTGGAAGTACCAGTGTGGTAGCTGATGGGAAGGATGAAAGAGGGCAAGAGTAAGCCAGGACACTGAGCAATTAATGTACAGCAGCGAGTGAAGAGAGAGAGAGGGATAGGGGCATCGCGGTGCAAGGAGGAGACTGGCTGGCGGGGAGATGAGGACAGATATGTAGTACATTATAGTGGGTGAGGGCAGAGAGAAGGTGGGCAAGAGAGGAAGACAGACACAGAAACACATGAACAAAGACCAGCATGGTCACAGAGCCTGGAAGCCACATAGATGGAAAGTGAGAACATGTCGAGCGCGACGAAGGACAATAGTGGGTGACAGGGAAGGATAGACTGGACAACTAAGGTGACCTGTGAAAGGTTAGTGAGCAGTTTCACTTCACAGAAGTTACATGCAGAAATCACCATGCATTCAAACCTAAAAGAGACCCATGTCTGCTACTTCGTCGCAAATAAGTACCTCCAACCACATGTCCATACCATGCAACAACTCCCTCCTCCCCTTGTAGGACACCACTGTAAATGGACATGAGAACAATACACAGCTATTCAATCACCCTCCAACAGACCACACACCGTGGATGTGACTGTCCCACTAAATGTGCATGGATCACATGGTACACTGGCAACACCTACAGTTACAACAGATGAACATAAGGTGGGGGATGGATGATGTACCACATGCATGTGGACAAACAAACATATGCAATGACTTTTACTGTGACTCAAATATAACAGCCCAGGGAGAAGAGTTGTGATAATTCATCAAATATCATGGTTACAACTAATACAGATATGACACGAGAGACTGTGCCCATACTTACCTGCTAGCAGAGGGGCCGTTATGTGATTCCATTATCACCTCCAGTGGAAATTGTACCTCCACATTTGTGAAAGGAGGGCCACTGAGTGGCAGAGGGCATGGGGACTGGGGAGGTGAAAGGGTGCAGGGCAGACCCCCAAGGAGTGCAGTCACTGGATGAATCAGGATCACTGTAACAACATGGGACATGGTATGTCACTAGCCATAGTATCAAATCATGCATGTAGCACATATTTGGAAAAGGTCCATCAACCCATTGTTACCTGCACATGTCATTCTGTTGTGCTAAAGGCAACCATGGCACACCAGTGCATGTCTGTATCTCCACTACTGCATTCATCAATCCATGGAGAGGGCAACAGCATATCTCTAAAAATAAAAATAAATTAAAAAAAAGTCCATCTCAGAATAAGAGTGGGGGATACATGCCTCCATCCTGGACAGGGGTATTACAAATCAAGTAAATTGGGTCCTTTCCCATCAAGGGGTCGTGAAAAACAAAAATCAGACCACACTGTCAGGTTAAAGGTTAAAAAAAAACATATGTTCATCCTGGACTGGGGGAAAAGAAATTGCCCCCCACATGAGTGGACAGTAAGAAATGAAAAAGAAAAACAAAAACTGCATGGGCTCATGGAAATCACGGCAACGGTGGTTGAGGAGAGGCGGGTGTGCTGGCCCACCGATCCTGCGATTGATCTGCCGATGGAGGTGCTGGTGGATCAAATCCATGCAGTACTAAGGCTTCATTGGCCAGGACCAGCCATTACACTGAAGCATGCACCAGAATTCCAATGGCGGTGAGGTCACATTGCGCTTCTTCACAAATGGCTACGGAGCCTGTATGCATACTTAATCATGATGCATCGAGTTGCTGGGACAGTGTCTGCTTTGGGGCATCCATCTCTTCGTGGAACTGTGTCCTTGTGACTGAGAGTTCCTCATGCAGTGCAGTCTTCAAGCACTCCATTTCATGGCGATTCGACCTACGAGATGCCAACTTCTCACGCTTCAGGGCCTCGCTCTGTGCCCTAGCATCTTCATGAAGGGACTCTTGAAAGCACCTCAGATCAGCACGTCGGCCCTTGATGTTGGCCCCCATAGTTGGTGGGAGCGGCTTGAGGACCGCATAATCTTCAGCTCTTGCACATCCCAGGCTGCTGTTAGGGTCACGTTCTTGGCCAGTTGATTGATGCCCTCTGCAATTCCATCCAACAAATTGCTTTGCCGGATGGCATTATGCAACATTTACTGCTCCTACACTGTCTCTGCAGCCTGCACAAGTCCACCACGTGTGAGGAGTCCACAGTGGGTGATGCAAGGAACCAGGCCTGTTGCTGTGGTTCCTCTGCCATTGGCTGCAGATCTGCAACCCTCCAAAGGACACCAGCACCAGAACCAGGCCCAAACTCATGGGAGGGTGGCCTTTCAGCCTTGACCACCACAGACGTGGGGCCTGCCACTGACTGACCTTGTAAAGCTAGCTGCACCGCCGCAGAACTAATGGCCTCATCTGACCTGCCCATTAGGGCACTCCCCTTCACCCTCAGTGAGTCATCCACATCTGATTCTGTATCTGAGTCAGAAGAATCTGAAGAGACAGGGGCAAGGCAGTAGCACCTGCGGCTTATCACGGTGCAGTACACCACGGCCACGACTGGTGGTGTGAGGTACCACCACCTCATCTTCATCCTCCTCATCCTCTGTATACGCTCCATCCCCACCTGCACATGGATAGAGATTGACATTTGGTGTAATGTGTGTCCTGACAAAGATGAACGAGCACATCAAAGGGCAAACAGGCACAAAATGGCAGGACACCCATGCATCTTACATCGTGACTTGTCGCACTGTGAAGTGTATGCCATGGATACATGGCATTTGCTGACATGCAGACCACCCCGCCCCTGGTCCAGTCCATGACATCAGTGGACACATACTAAACATAGTAAAGACATAAGGATGCAAGGGAGAAGGCATGTGCCTGCCATGCATCAACTGTTGGACACATAAAAGGCTTGCATTTTAGACAGGGAGTACTTTTTTGAAGCATATGTACACATTTGTAAATCGACCATGCACCTACATGACATGCAGACAGACATACTCAGTTGCATCATTCATGCCCATAACCTTTTGCATGTAATGTCTACGGTGATCTCTATTGCAGTATAGCTGACTAGCCACCTTGCCATGAAGACCCACCATCAGCTCTTATTCATCATTTTGTGTCTAGTGTTGCCCCTTACACAAGTACAGTTGCATATTCATAAGGCCTGATACACAGGGCAGTGGTCTGTGGGCACTGATTCCCTGGCATACTGGTCACACCACACAGTGCCATGGCAGGAAGTTTGGATATGCATGCGGACAAGGCATCCCGTAAGAGCAGGTGACAATACATACTTTAAGCTCTGCAGCAAATTATGTGTGTGGTCAACGTATGCCACATGTATTTGAAGTACAATGCAATATAACAGGCACCAAAACTGTGGCAATGAACGATACATATGGATGTGCCATTGTTTGGCGTGACACAGAGGTGTGCCCTGTGGGTGATTTGTGCCTGTCAGGGGTGTATGTCATGGGGTATTGCACTTAGCACATGTGTGGGGCAGGCAAATCATGCATTCAATTACTGGCACGGCTATGTGGCCACCAGACAGTGATGTGAAAAGTCAACCTGACATGTGCCACACATGTGGACCACACAGGAAATTCACTGAATGCAGGCCATGTGACAGAAGTACAAGTTGACAAGCATGCATTACCAAGGATGGCTGACAACTGCAACCAGCTGTTCATCTACACAAATATGGGTAGGTCAACCATGATTGTCCACACAAACTATGCACAAGCATGCCACTCACCAGATATTTCGTCGAATGGCTCCACGCCTCCCACATGCTCAATGCTGATGAGTTGACTCATAACCTCTTCGATTGGATTCAACTCCTCTTCTTCCAGTGGCCAGTGCAGAGGCCAGGTTGGCACTGAGCTTGTGCTTTGTCCTCCTTGTGAGGTCATTCTACCCCCTCTACACCTGTTCTGCAGTGTTCATCTCCAAACCTAAGACTTTGATGAGGTCAGTGACATGCCGCAAATGCACCATTCAGTGTGCGGGTGTGAACATGCTACTCGCATGCTGGAACTTCTCACAATGTTTTTCGGTCACATAGTCAATGAGGAACTGGAGCTCCTCATAAGTGAAGCTTCTCTTCCAAGAGCGGACCCATCTCCAGTGCTGTGTCTTGGTTTGTAGCCTCCCCCTGCTCTGCAGGGTGTCGCTTCTTGGCCCTAGTGGCCCTAGATGGTGCTGCTTCACCAGTCTGGCTGTGACCACATTGACGTCCAGGTGCCGGGTCACCTGTGGGGTGAGACCTACCATGTCCTCCTAGGGCTGTGGCAGATTTGTCCTCACCACATCCCTGACCCCGTCCCCTCTACTCTCTTTTCCACTTGGGACTTTTCCACTCATTTTGCAGTTGTTAAGGAGAAATGGAAGGCACACCAAGATATTGTTCTGGGCAATCTGAGGAAGGGAGCAGTTTACGTGATGTGCCACATAGATTTGTGGTACAGCAAGGCTCCAATGTATCCCAGAAACATATGCGATACGCAGAGGCACCCCTAAACTCAAAAATGATGTACGTGATACCCAGAAAGCTTCCAAAAGGTGAAAAAAGTGGTACACGACATGCAGAGGCACTGCTAAACTCAAAAGCTGTGTATGTGACACACTCTAGGCCTCAAAATGGAGAAAAATGCATGCATGTATGCACAGAGGCAAACCCCAAATATAAAAATGTGGTACGCATTACCTGAAGCAAACAGCCTGCGTCGAATGCCTAAATACTTGTATACGATATTCATCCAGCTCATACCTCCGGTTTTACAACCAATGGTGCTCGTTGCTGTGCCTTATAATATACCATCATTGACGTGAGCTGTGGAGGCGTGCCACGTAAGTGCGCTGCATCCCGCGCATTGGATGCAACTTACGGGTTAACAGCCTTCACTCTGTTATCGGCTACTATGGATGAGAGACGCATACAAGAATCCTCTGGCACCCTAACTGCTGATCTTGCCCCCTCAGGCACTGCTTTGACTCACTCACTCCTTTTCTGCTGCTGCCTGCTTGAATGTGATTGCCTGCTTCCAACCAGCACTGTCTTGGAATGCCAGCTGTCCTATGTTTGCCTGTACTCCTGTGTTGGGCCTGTGACCACCACTTCTGTACTTGGGACTTCCACCTCTCCCTGCCAACACCACCACAGCTCCACAACACCTACCCAGGACCCTGCAAAGTCACACCTGCTTCAGGGGTGCCATGTCAAGTCCATCAACATCCTCAGAAGAGTGCAGCACCCCCATGTCGAGTAAAGGGCTGCCAACTTCACCTCCACCGAAGTTGGCATCCTGGTTGATTATGTCCTGGGCACCTATGTTGCCCTCTTTAACCCAGCAATGCAGCTGAGAAATGACACAAAGGCTGAAGATCTGGGATGACATCACAGCTGCCATCAACACAGAGGGGGTGGCAGACTGCACAAAGAACATGGTTCGGAAGCTTTGGGATGACCTCAAGACCTGTAACTATTCCAAGGTGGTTGCAGCCCTCGCCAAGGAAATCACTGTGGAGGTATACAATGCGGGCTGTCATCAGTTCTCCCAGGTACAGCTGCAATTCCTTGAGAGGTTCTATCCGGACCTTCACTCTCAGATCTGCGCCTGGAGAAGTCGTCTGGAAGCTGCTGGTGAGTACCGATGTGGAGAAATGCACTACAGTGTACCTGTGGCATGCATGTTTGTGGATGCCACATTCTGTTTGCAACTTGTGTGTGGTGTGAGATGCAGCAGCTTGCTGCCTCATGGCAATGCTGGGTGTAGGTGGTGTCAGACATTGTATACTGGCATATGCATGGGTATTTGCAGATTTTTCATCCGTGACTTGTTGGGCTCGGGCACATTCTGTGTGAGATCATGGACCAAGTGCATGGGCAGTATGAACACGGGCATGCTATGTTTTGGGCATGTGAGAGACGTGGATGACGGACAACTTCATGTGAGGCACACCTGCAAGTGCATCCATGCAGACACATTTGCTGAGAGTGACACATGCACATGGATGTCTGTGTTTGGCAAGTTGTTGCATTGACAGCTCCGGGTCAGGGATGTATTGTCTCATCCCAGGGCATTTGGAGCACAAGTGTACTTATTTACATGCAATATATGTATGCTGGGCCATACAACTTGTGCAATTGATTTCCAGGTAAGTGTGGCGGTACATGTTGCTTGCTTGCAGGTCATGTTGTCACATGTGCATGTTGATGACTGTGTTTGTGTGGGCAGGTGCCCGGTGCTGTTCCCATGCCCCTGGCCGCATGTCATACTTGTTCTAGTTGGTCATTGGTATGGTGGTGTTGCATGTTTTTGGTGATATGTTGGTGGCCACACAACAATGTGCTTTGTAGACATGTGCATTTGTTGTGACTGTGATTCAGCCTCCACACTACAGCAGTTGACTTGCAGTTTGCATGGAGATGTACATGTATGTGAGCATTGTGCGTGTGTCAGTGTCTGGTTGCAACTTGCTGCATGATAAGGGATGCTAATGTTGTGTATGCCACACATGCACTGATGGTGATTACTAATTTCAATGTCTTTTATCCTATTTTCTACAGTTGCTGCAGCTTGTGAAGAGGGTGGAGGCATCGCTGTGGAGCAGAATGGCATGGCCCAAGCCACCAGACCACAGCGCATAGCCTGGCCAGACACTATTGCGACCAGCTCATCTGAGAGCAGGCTAGGGAGGCGAGGATCGCTAGGACCAAAGCAGTGCTGTTGGAGAGATGGACTCTGAGGCAGGGTGCCATCCTGGAGGAGGCGGAGGAGGAGGAGGTGTAAGTGATTTCAACCCAGCACTCCACCTAAGTCAATGCCTAGCGTGAGATGCCCAGCTTGAACCCTTAATTATATATTTTTATGTCTAAAGTTCTTTTATTTCTGAATGATGTACCCTTATATCACGCCCCTCTATTTGAATCCCCCCGGTCTCACTGAACCAAGAAGTAGGTTGTTTTGCAAGGTTAAAAAATGTATTTGATGAATTGAACAATATATATATATCACACTTTTATGAATTTTAACAATATCTACATATCATACTATTAATATTTATACAATGATCAGCGCTCGATGATATTACAATCAACAATCTCTTTAATCAGTAGGAGTATGGATGAGAATAATAATGTAGCATAGAATAAAACTTTGTGTGGGTTCAATGAAATGCAATGATAGGAAATGAATGCAGCACAGAAATAATACTTTTGTGTGTTCAATTAAATGCTATGTAATCACTCTTTCCCCCTGATACTACTCAATCCCCCCTAATATGCAATATAGAGATGGAAGGAGAGGAAACAGGTGTCAGGAAATACACACTCAACAAATGCAGTTAGTTTCAATCCCAGTTCCCCCCAGCAAGCTTAGAGAGAAACAGGAATGATTTCAAAACAGGACAAATGCTTTTGAATGTGATTTTAAATGAATGGATAAAAATGCTAAAAATTGATTAATTCTCTAAATGGGATTTAAAACTAGGGGGAGCTGCTTTGGATAGCTTCAGGTAAACACTAGCAATGAGGATTGAATGACTTGCAGATAAGAAACTGAATTCAGAGGTTGAATGCAAGAAATAGCTATTTTACATGTGATGAAAATGAGCCAAATGCAGATTCGCAGCAAACTTTTCAGTGTCCGAGAAAGGAGTTGGAATGCGGTTTGTAGTTCGTTTGAAGGCTGAGGATGTTAGCTTCAATTTGACACTTAAATCTCATTTCTAACATGTGTGGTTCAATAGTTATGAAGGTTTTAGTAGAGGTTAATTTTTCTCAAAAAGATTCAAAATTTTTTGAATATTACAAACAATAATTTTCTTGGCACTAAGGAGGCTAAGAAGATGCAAGATACCCAACGGTACAGCCACCAGAACAGGGCGCTTCCGCTCTGACTTTTGCCTGCCGAGACACTTGTCTTTCTTCAGCAAATATATTAGCGCAAAGTTGATATTATCACTACAATTAACAAAGGACTATATGGATGAGGGAAAGATTCAGAACAGACAAAAGAGATTCTACAATGCATTCTGGATATGTTGGAATGGGTTGGATGGGATTACTTAAGCTAAGAGATTGGATATGGACAATTCTATGCTAAATACTCACAACTATGGCTTAGGAATAGGCCTGTCAGGATCTGGTCAAAGGTTTTGAACTGGAATTCTGCTAGCCCACCAGACAGGATTCAGGCACCCGGTTCTGCACTCAGCACGGCACTCTGGTCTCTGCATGTCACTCTGGACTGGATCTGACGGGTTGTTTCTGGAGTTCACAGCTATCTGGTTTCAGCTCTGCTCTACTGGTTTGGATCTCTGGGATCTGGCAAGAGTTCTTGGCTAGAAGCAGAAAACAGCACAGCTAGGCTGTTCAAATTTTGATGTGCCCTTTGGAATCTGGGGTTAAAATCAGGTTGCACAATTTTAAAGGCCAAGCTGAGAAAGGTTCAGCTTTGGAATTGGGCCTTCTGCTTTCAGAGTTCTGGAGTCTTGGATCTGGATTCTCTTGCAGAACGTTTCACCAGTAAATCAGGTGATGGGTGAATGTGTGTGTGTAGGTCCTAAACAGTCCCTATTTATCAATTTCCCAAAGGGGTGGATAGGCTAGGCTGATTATACTAAGCCCACCCTCTAGGAATCCAATTGGTCAGAGTATTCCCCCTCTCCTGATTTGAGAAGGAAACCTAGTATCATAGTATCATAGTGATGCTGCAATTTACAATCCAGGGAAAAACCTCCCCTTTGTTCACAGAAAACCTCTTTTTCATAGAAAGCATATCTACAATATCACCAACTTGCTAATAATACATATTCACATCACAAATTCAATAAAGCACGTATCCATCCAAGTCCCATCTTCTTGAGAGTTTCGGTTCAAAACCGACAGTTTTTCACGCTTTTGGTTGGTTACCCAGTGTCAGATCTGTAAACATTTTTCCACATACATGCGCATGACATCTGGGCATAATCCTGTACATTTTCATATTCCTAGCATGATCACAATTGCTACAATATCAACATTTCAGTAGTCCGGTCTCTGAATATCACACAGTGTTCAGAGTAGTTTCAAACTGTGAGCAGTATTTTCATATTAACAACCTATAAAATAAAGATTTTCCAAATTGTTCACATTTTTGTATGTTTCTTTTTCCAAAAAGATATTTCCTTGAAGTTTCAGATACACATATCAGTCTAACTCCGCCTCCAAGCTTTGGCTGGGCTAAGAGCAACCTGAGCCTCTCTTCCTTAGCAGTTGGTTTCTGTTGACGCCCGAATTTGCATTTCCTTTCAGTCAAGGGAGCCTTTTGTCCCTACTCAGAGCAACAGGCCGAAATCTCCTCCCACTTCCATTAACAACTCAATGCCAGTTCCTGAGCAGAGAGCAGGAGGAAGATTCCTTTGTTTGGGGAGAAGCTGTGGAATGTCTTTGAAGTCCAGTGTAGCTGACATTAGTTCACTTTAAAACACTGTTTACAAATAAAATACAATTTACATTTTCTACAAATATACACACAAATCTCTTCATTCCAGTCTTTTTAAAACATAGAAATTGAATTGTAGCAACCCATATTGCTATTGATGGCAAGTCTCTTCTTTTCTAGAATTTGATTTTAAGACACAAGTTTTAAACTGACAGTATAAGTAATGACAGCTAGGACGCAGGCGAGCGATGGTACTGCGCCCATTTCTGACATATTTTTCCCATGCAAGCAACTTTTGAATGTGGATTTTTTTTTAATGATGAAAGGTGTTTCTCCTGACTTTGTGCTTATGGGGATTCCTTAAATAAGGTGATGGTGAACACCCCACAAGGATGTTGGATCTTCTCTGCTGTTTGGGAGCCATGATTTTGCACTTTCAACAGCCAAGGAAAAATGGATTTGAAAACACTTCTGGGTTTTCCTTGGAATGTAGAACTGCCTTTTCAAGCAGTTTTATTTTACTCTGTGGGCAGCCCAATGCCAGGTTTTGGCAGTGTGGTCTCCAGTTTTACCACTGACATAGGCAAAATGGATTGGCGGCCTATTTTTCAGGTTTCCCTGTGCACTTCTCTGTGATTTTTAGCACGCATAAAGCTTTCCGGCGGCCATACTGTTGTTTTTGATGAAAGCAGCACACAGTGATGTTGCAGGGCAGAGCCAGTGGGTCAGAACATTCCACAGAGGAGAGGAGGATGTTGGGGGTCTGCAAGCCACCCAAGATAGAACGGAGGCCCGACCTCCATGTGGAAGACGAGGAATGTGACTCTGCCCTGGAGGATGTGATGAGAGACAATTGAGCCTGCTGCCTGTGTGAATAGTTCTTTGTGTGGATTTTCTTTTTTGAGTTTGATAGGAAGTTTGAGAGATATTCAGCTATTGCCATGATCAAATAATACAATCAGAAGGTGGTCCCACAACTGCTGTATGTAGAGGAGCCGGGTCTTTCAGCGAACATCTGGGATAAAGTAGAATCATTGTTATGTGGAAGGGGCTACTGCCACTCCCTAAACTGATGCCTATGTCAGTCATCAGACATCAGGTGGGCCTTGTATACCGGGCTGACTGGAAACAAATACAATTATTGAGGTCCCTCTTGTTTCCACCCATGAGCTGTATACTAGCAGAACTACAGAATTAATTATTTAATGGGACTCAAGAGTTGTGCTAGAATGGTTTCAAAACTGTTTAAAACTACTAAGCAACTATAGTTTAAACCTAACAATCTAAAATATGAAACACGGGCATACAACAACATGCCTTTCTATCTAAAAAAACATCCTTGAAGGAAGCATTGCTGTAAAATGATACGCATAAAACTGAATGCACGCTCCACGGGGGAAGTTACAGGAGGAGCAAGAACAGGTATTGAGCGATCTTTGAAAGTATGTAGACTCTGCTCCCAATACATTGAAACAAGTCGCCATCTCTTGCTGAAATGTTCTACTTTGGTCTAATCTCATCTTAATGCTTAGCAGCACTTTGTGCATGATGTAGATTTAATTAATACAGAATGGTTTTGGACCAATATTTTAAATAGCAGTGAATTGGCATTTTTTTTACGTGACAACCTAAAGATTCTTGTAATTTGCAATTTGTGATATAAAATGAAAGCGCTCCTCCCGTTTTTTTAATCTTTTTTTTTTATATCCTATGAGTCGAAATGAAATGGAGAATTCATTATTTAGGTTAATGAATTTGTAGGTTTCAAATGTCTTAACTGTTTTAAATGTCCTAAATGTGTCAAATGTTAAATTGTGAATTGTTTTCGATTTTGATAAATGCATGTATGTATTGAAATGTATTTTTATGATTTGACTTTTTGCAAAGGTTTATTTTTAATCAAATGCAAATAAAGAAAGAAATAGCGTTTTTGAGTTTTGTTATTTTTTGATCCTTGGACATTTCCCCCTTCCACATAGTTTTTTGTAGTGTACACATTTTTAATACAAATTTGAGATTCTTGATCACACAGGTGTTGCTGTCTCGTTGGTCATGTTCTGATTTTGGTTTACAGTGGTATTGGAATGCCTTTGTTCTGTGACTGTCATGTGGGTTGGGGGCCTGTCACTGTGGATGTGTGGTATACAGTCGTTATTCGGTAGGTGTGTCCCTCCGAATGTATGGCCACCCACCAGCACACATCAGCTATCACCCAGTGGATGCTCTATGTCAGGCTGCACATCTGGCTACATCTTATCATGTAAGTTCTTTTAAGTCTGGCTGTACACATCATCCATCCCCTTGGCTCACACACTCTTAGACATCCTTCACATCACGCATATACATGCCTGTTCAACTAGTGTTAGTTGCAAGGGTTTTGACCTATATTCCTTCCTACTTTACTCCCTTCTTTCATTGAATTGTACCTGCTACTATGAACACACATTAAATGTGACTTTCCTAGCAGTGATATCTTGGACTTGTGTCCTCCTAGGTCATTCATCTACAGCACTTTGAGGCCATTTCAATGGCACATGGGAAAAATTATACATCACATTGCATTACATTGCATTACATTGCTTTACTATGTCACGTGTACATGGTGTGTTAATAGTGTGTGTGAGAAACCTGAAGGTGTCTCACCCGCTAGTCCCCAGGGATCTGTCATCCAGGTGGCCATGACACAGCCATCGCTGTTGGATCCAGTTCCTGGGGGTGGACCAGTGCGGGAGGATCACCTGGATAAGGGGTCTTCGGGATTGGAAGTGGGACAC
Source organism: Ambystoma mexicanum (assembly GCF_040938575.1). Classification (NCBI taxonomy): domain Eukaryota; kingdom Metazoa; phylum Chordata; class Amphibia; order Caudata; family Ambystomatidae; genus Ambystoma; species Ambystoma mexicanum. The sequence goes on along the minus strand of NC_090929.1, from coordinate 1,577,373,034 downwards.
TCAATGGTAAGACCGTGTGTCCCCTTCCCTGTTACACTGTTACCTCATCCTACCAGGTAGGACAGTTTGGAACTGAACCCCCCCTCACAACACAAACACTTTCTCACAGACAGCTCGCTATGAGAGAAAACTAACACCTGAGCCGTATACCTGACATGTCCCAATACAATGGTCAGGCAGGGTCAGTTAATTACTGACCATCACACACACCTGACTTCTATTACACGTCCCCACCTGGATAAAAGGCGGCGCACGAGAGCACACTCTGAGCAAGGCAAAGCACACGAGGAAGCAGCAGTTCCAAGATGGCAGTTTAACATGAGGACAAAGAAGGCAAAACAAAAGAGAATCGCAAGAAGGGAAATGCCCTTGACCTTTTCAACAAAAAACCGTGACTTTCACGAACCCTCGAGAATAGAAAGCGTAAGAACAGGAAACCAGGCTGAAGAATCCTGCATTGTGTGTCAGAGGTACCGGGACACTCCTGCGTCGATAATCAAGGCAGGTAGAATCGATTGCCGCTGTGGTGCTGTCGTTGGCTCCTACAACAGTGTTAGGAGTTGAAGAATCAAACCTGCCAGCTCCACGGATTAATACAGTTTGGGATAGCACCCTAATTGACTGGTACTGCTGGCATCATATGAAAGCCTCTAAATACAACACAAATGGTTATAATCTAACTAAGAAAGGACAGCCACGTTTTAATGTGGACATTATGCATAAACACCTATTTTCAAGGCCTCCTGACCCGCCGGTATATGAAATTAATGAAAGGTTAGCAGAGAATTAACAAAATAAGAGTGAAGAATCTATCTCCAGTGCGATCGGAAATAGGCGTTAGTTAGGTCTTCGAAAAGATGAATGTTGAGAACAATCCTTGACGTTATAGGAAATACATCCCCCCGAAGTAGTTCTTCGATTTGCACAATAATATTATAAAGAACGAAACATGTTGGGTTTTGGCTACTGCTATGCTTAGCAGTATGATTCAATTGCACATTCATGTCTATAAGTACCAAGTAACAGGTTTCTTCTAAAAAATGAGTGTTTAGTAATAGTAAAACATAATTGTTACTAAACAAGTACCTAGTATTGGATAGTAACGTTTTGGTGAGGAAAGTAAGACCTACCAAAATTTTCCTTGTGAAAGTTTTTTTTTACAAAAAAAACATTTTAATGTATGTCTTACATTGATGTGATAATGCACTTGTCACTTTAGTCACTTTGGGCCTCATTACGACCCTGGCGGTAAGGGGTTTACGCCAGCGTTAGCTGCGCCGACCCCTTACCGCCAATTACGAGGTCCCTTAGCGCCATGGAGGTTTTAACACCCGCTTTTAGCGGGTGTTAAAATCCATGGCGCTAAGGGACCATGGAGTTAATTACGCCACCGTAATTTACGGTGGCATAATTAACGCCTTCCCCACTCCCATTATGCCCTATGGGGCAAAAATGGGAATGGGGAAGGGTAAATGGGGATTGGGGACTTACCGCCCCGCCAAGGTCGGAATGGGGCGGTAAGTCCGCCAACCACCATGGCGTAAACGTAGTTTACGCCATGGTGGTAAAGTCACGGCCCAGGCGGTAACTTACCGCCTGGGTCGTAATGAGGCCCTTTAACTTTCTAATGAAATGATTTTTTTTATGGTGTAAATTTAATAAAACATTGTTATATATTATGTCATTACCTGAAGACTGAAAACGCCTATATGTGTTGTAACTTATTTGTAAATAGTTGTGTGATTAGAAAGAACCCATTATAAAACTGATTTGGTCAAGTTTGTGAAATACTTTAAAACAGTGTAGTGGTGTTGGGATCTTTTCTTGGTCTTTTTGTTATATTAAGAGTATGATCCCCTCATCCTTATCTACCCTAAGTCTCTTTTGAGTTATATGCATCAGTGAACTCAACACAGCCGGTGAGTTGGGGAGATTGATACCAGACCGCTCGGTGTTGAATCCAAGGTTACAAGTGGCAACATTGTATGGTGAGCGCTGAAGCGAACAGTGTATGAAACGCATGTGATAACCATTGCAAGTAAAAATTGAATAGCAGATGAGTGATTGAACTTTGAAACCAAGATACAACACCCTTGTCAGAGTGGCCCAGCACCACATGCATGCTCATTTGAATGTCTCTGTAAGGTATCCAACTGAAGGTTGAGAAAGGTGAAAGATTGGCAAAGAACTGTACATCGAAGTGGCCCTGCGACGGGCCAAGCAAAATCCTGTGCATAATCGAAAGTCTTCAATGTTGATACTGCCAAGCAAGTTGATGACAAAATAGAGAAAGTTGGTCCGAGCCCCAACGAGGGAGATCAATTGAAAGCTTTTGGGATGAAGCAAGTTTTTTGTTAAAGTGAATTAAAATTGGACCCAGCCTTGCTGTTAAGGGCTTGATCACTGGGGTGTTGCTTACCAGGTCCCGGCTGTGTTGATCCTTTCCCTTTCATCTTGGAGGCACTGGGATACGAATCATCCAGGATGAACCAGGGTCAATGCAGGCAGGAGACCCAGCCCCTTTCCATCCCAAACAGATGTAAACCTGGGCAGGGTCGGGGACCAGTTCCTCCACAGCACAGTCTAAGCTGCTTCCCAGGTTTAACGTGGTGCAAAGGCAGCGGAACTTCAAAAGTGCTGCTGGACCGGGAAGTGCTGGTAAATGATGATGGCCTGACAAAGGAGCCACAAACTGACAGACAAGAAAGGAACAGAGTAGTGAAAGAGAAAGGGGAGCCAAGAGGGAAGAAAGGCTGACTGGAAGAAACAAGTGGTGAACAGAGCGGACAGACAAGAGTTTGCTATTTTAACAAGAAGCAGAATGGGAACCAAGCTGGCTGACAAGGGAGCAAGGGAAGGATCCCAAAGACCATGGAGAGACAAAGAAACAGGCCTGACCATGGGAGCGATAAGACACACTGAATGGAGGGACAGGCTGCCTTAAGTAGCGTCTAAATCGCCGACAGCAGTGGTTGCCAGGCAACCAAGATGCTACAGGCTGGGAAAACGATCATGTGACCCGAGCCTTGAAGGCCACGTCGTGACAGAGCCTGGACCCTGGAAACATCAGGCAGAACAAAGAACATTTACGAGACACTCCACTGGTGCCTCCCGTGAACGCAGGCAACAGGACAACCCCAGAAGCCGTGACGCCCGGCTCCAGGAGTTCACTGGTATGTGGTGCGGGTGGCACAGGCGGTGGTCATAGCGCGATGTAACACCGGCGAAGGGAGACTAATTGAACATTGTGTTGAAACAGATCTGAGCCTGGCTGAGGGGGATCCAAGGTGAATCATGGACCACCCGAGAAATTGGATATGTGGAAATCCGACAAGCATTGTATTAAAGGGGATATGAGCCCGGCTGAAGGGGATTCCGAGGTGGATACTGAATCACCTGAGAAATTGAGTATGTGTGAAAACCTAAGAGGACATAAAAGTATTGTTTGTTTGTTGCATCAGGCCCTCTAAATGAACAGACTTAGAAAGGCAGAGAGGCTTGGGCACAGAAGGCCCTGATGCTAATGTTGAACTGCACCCTCATGCTAGAGAAGCCAGAGACTGTGATAAGCTCAAGTGTGCCGCCTTATCCCATGCTGAAAACGTGGGGAAAGGAGACAAACTAACATACTGCCATTATTTCTTGAACACTTCTTTCTTTTACGTAACATTGTTTCCCAAACTATTTGTATTTAGAAGTAAGGATTGCCGATAGATGTATTAGTATAGGCCCTTTTATTTTGACAAAACACCACTAGGACTATGTTATTATTACTTGATGGTCGTAGCTTTCTCCCATCTTTAGATTTAGGATTAGATCGGCTTTTTTCAAACCCTTATTGAAGTTCAACAATCAGCCTTGAACTGTGGTTACTTGTGTCTGTCTTACTGTTGATACCATGCCTTCCTTACATGTAGCTGGTGCTACATTCTGCTGTCCTGTTGCTGTGCAACTGGTGTGATGTACCAGGGAGTCTTGTGATGAGCTACGGACATGGATTCTGCAGCTGTGCCCCAAGTTGTTCAGGCTAGGGGTTGATATGTGACAATTGTGCTTCATGTTGGAGGAAGGCCAGTGAGGTTGAGTTACGTTTTTGGTCAACATTGGACTGGTAGGGGTGTAATATGCCAGGGCCAGGATTGGAGGGGGGCTAGTGGGTGGTGTCAGACTTGAGTGGGCTGCCTGGGGCTAGTGGCGGTGGTCAGGGGTGTGAAGGTAGGGAGATGTACTGTCAGGGGGCAGACTGGGGTACTGAAGGAGGTGAGAGGGGAGGGTAGGTAGTGTCAGGACTTGAGTGGGCTGCCTAGGGTTAGTGGCAGAGGTCAGTGGTGTGTGGGGAGGGGGTGCACAGTCAGGTGGCTGACTGAGGAAGTGACAGAGGTTCTGGAGGCTGGTGGAGCATGTCAGGACCTGAGGGGCTGCCTGGGGGTGGTGATGGGTAGTTTCAGGGCTGCCTGCAGGTGGTGGCAGAGGAGAGGGGAGCTGGTAGGTGGTGTCTGGGCTTGAGGGGGCTGCTGTGCAGTAGAGGTATATGCCAACTAGGTGGGTGCATTGGCAGTAGGGGGATGGTTAGCAGCTTTGAAAGAGTGCAGGCTTTCCATCTGGGGGACCTTGTGCAGAATCGCAGGGGTGCAGCCGCTACTTACGGGGACCTTGCGCAGAATCGCAGGGGTGCAGCTGTTACTTACGAGGCACCACACACATAATTACAGGGATGCACCCGTTACGTACTTGGTACATTGCACAGATTTGAAGGGGTGCAGCTGTTACTTATGGGGGACCTCGCGCAGAATAGCTGGGGTGCAGCCTTTACTTACGGGGACCTCACACAGAATAGCTGTGGTGTAACCTTTACTTACAGGGGACGTCATGCAGTGTTAATGGGGTCCTGGATGAAGGGTCAGAGGTGGATACAGAGATTTACAGAAAGGTTGGTCTATGGCTATGTTTTTGGTTTACGTGGGGGCGTGTTGGGGGGTCTCTCACGCAGCTCTGTTTCGCTGTGGGTAAGATTGCTTTGCAATTTGGATTACAGGAATACGCAGACCCGGCATTCGAAAGTGTGCGTGTTGGGCCGTGCAGAATCGTTTCGCTGTGGGGACTTTGCAGGATCAATGCAGACTTTTCTGTGAATCCGTCCCACAATTGGTAAAGGAAATGTGTCCACATGAATGTTTCTGTTTATATTCCTTAGCTACCATGCTCATCGCCAAATGGATGTACCTTCCTCGACAGCACGCAATCAAGGTAAGAAAGTAAGTACTTTATTGCACTGTCACCACCTGCTCCCTCTACCATCCAGCAGCCCTTCTCCCTTTCCAACCAATAACCTCCACTCTCTACATTCTCAATTCCAAATTCCACACACACACATTTTAAATCAGAGCAGAGCACAGGCAGAAGCCGCTACTACAATTTTTCTGGCATTCTGCCTTAGTATTCAGCCCCTGACCACTGGTGAGGCGGCTGTATATACCACATATCTCCCCTTTTCCTCTGCCTACAGAGGCAACCGACCCCCACTCATGCATTCACACCATCAGCCTCAACTATGTACACAACACTGAACAGAGTAAAAAAACAGATTTTTTTTAAAGAGCAAGAACAAAACACAGATTTTGTGAATAGCAAAACACAATCCTTATCAAACAAAAACACTCCCTATGAATCACCTCTGTCTGGGATGGCTCCTGCCCTCCCTAGGTGACCAGAGACACAACATGGGCTGTTCTCTGTTGAGGAGCACAGCACCTACCCACAGCATCTATGCTGCTGGCATTCCTGAGTCTACGGACTGATTTCTGGATACCATTGTGGTAAACTTTCAACACCTTCAAGGGAGTGGACCACCTATTCTGACAAACCCTTAATTATTCGGGAGTTTTACTCTTTGCTGCCTGGCGTCTATCAGAGTTATGTTTGTGACTTTCATGGTAAGCCTGTATCTTAGAATTGACCCCTCCTAGATCGAATCATGAATCTTGAGTCCTTCTAAACTTCGAGGGACACAGCAGGGTATTGGGCTTCTTCATTTGCAATGCGTCAAACACCCTAATTCCTGCAGTAGATTCGGGGTTCACCTCGGAGCTCTAATGGCATCTATAACCAAATCTATAACCACATCTTTCTAACTCATATTTTAACCATGCGCCCAATGAATACTCCCTTTGATTACTCATTAGAAGTGTTTAACTACACCATTCTCATCAGGATGATATTTCTTTTTTTTTTAATTATATATTGGTTAAAACATGTTCACCCTTAACAATTTTATACAAAGATTAAAGGAATGTCCAATTTGTAGACCACAATAAATTACATGTATACAATCATTAAGTGATTCCTTGCATACAATGAAAAAATAAAACCAAAAAATGAAGAGAAAAAAGAAAGAGGAAAAGAACAAACAACAAAGGAAAACAAGAGGACAAACGTAACCATCCTGGCTAGTGGGACTAAAGACAACCCCCAGGTTTAAACAGTTAAGAAAGCCAGTAAACAGCTATGATCATGGATGATGTTTCACCTGCCAAACACTTTGACCAAATGTGTTTGGGATTCAAAATGGAGGATAAGAGGTCCCAAACACATGTGAACAATAACCCATGGGACCTTTGTAATTCGCGGCAGTAGATTATCAGATGAATCACATTCTCAAAAATATTCATACAATATCTACAAACATAATCCTCCTTAGAAATTATCTTTCTGCAAGACAATATATTTTTTTTATTTGGATACAATTTCCACCATACCTGCATGAATTCTTGCATGATGGAAGAGCTAGGGCACAGCTGGAGATAGGAGGCAAGGGTTTCCTGTTTTTTGTGTTCCCTAGCTAAGTGGTGAAAGGACTTGTAACTATAAAATGTGTCAATTATGCGACACCAATCAGTCCTGTACAATCGTTTTTTGATGCAGCTTGGGTCACCTTCTGAGGATCTTCAATTTCGATATCTAAGGCCAACAATATTCCTTGGCAGCATTTGACAAAGCTGTTCACTGAGGTAACCAACATTCCCAAGTCCTCGTACAATGAGTACTCCAGAGTCAAAAACATACAGTATATTAGGATAAGCCTCCACTTAACATGAGCCCCTATTAGCCCCCCTAATCTCAATTCAAAACAGATAGCGGCGATAGGGACCACATTGGGTATAGGTAGGACCTTGTGAAAGATCGAACCTTCCAAATGGTCAAAAAATGGATAACCCATATTGGCAACGCTTCCAAGCCATACGTCAATTTTGGTATGACTTTCCCCTCATCTTTTAAAAGTGGGGTAATGGAAACCTTGCAATACTTGGACTTCATTTTATGCCTCTGGATGGATAAAACCTGAAACCTACCCAAAATATATTACGTTATGCTTTTTTTATTGGGGTAGGCAAGCATGGGGAACAACTTCAAGGTTATCTTGACCCAGCTTCCAAACATAAGGTGTGTGCCTACGGGATTTCAGGATTGGAAGGATTTTCGTTTTAGAATGGTTCATAAACAACGGATTCTCCTCGGCATATAATTTGAAAGACCGGATCAATCACTGAAGACCTATCGAAGATTGATCAAACACCAGAAGGTCATCAGAATAAGCCAACCAAATGAGCCTTATATGAGAAAGCTTGGGGGAGCAAATGCCAGTGGTTCAAGACTTTCGTCTATGTCTGATAGGTATACATTGAAGAGTCAGGGGGAAAGAATGCACCCTGCCTCAGCCCCTTATTAGTTGGAATCTCTCTAGAGGGCGTACCTTCCATATCCACCCTTACCCTTATTCTTGATTGACCATACAGGCCACAAAGATAAAACGCAACAGCCCAGCGAGTATCCCCCATTTGGAGGGGTTATGCCACATAAGACCCCTGTCAACTAGTTCAAAGGCTACTTTTAAATCAAACGATGCCAAGAAGATATGACTTTTACTCCCATTCCAGATTGTGTCCTGCAGGCACTTCAGTATGATTCTGTTTAAGCTGGTTCCATGGCCCTTCGAAAACACTTTTATTAAACTCCTATTGTACTCTTTCAAAAATGCTGATAAGAGAAAGGTGTAGTGGACAAATAGGAGCAGTAAGGGTTCCCGGCTGCTTTGCACAAAAAAGCATTTTGGGAACATAAAGGGCAATATGTTTTTGGGACATGACAAGTTTTATTTTTGTCCTTGCCAAATGAAGATGTTTCCCTGGAATGCCTAGTTTGCTATGTTTTATAGGCAGCAGCCCCACTGCAATCACAACAATGAAGTTGTGCATTCAGTTCCCAGGATAGCCTTCTTCTCAGTGAACAGTTCCTCAGGCCGTAAAAAGGTGAATGGCATTTTTTGAAGAATGCAGTAGTCTTCAGAAGAAGCTCCTTGCATTCTTTAGCCAGAGATGAACTTCAGCCATCTCAAGTACATCTCTGTTTCTGTTGTTTAATCAAGACTCCTCTTTCCTACTTCGGCCTACTTCAGTTGGCCAACACCTCGCCTCTTTAAAGGCTTCATGAATGCATTTCTTTAATTGGTGGAGATCTGGCTAATCTTTAAAATGGGCAGAAGAATCCACCAATACATTAGAAGTTCACCTCTGAGAGCTTTCTTGTCTGCCTGTTTGTGTGTCACATTATAGAGTGTGGCATATTAGACCACCTCCACAGTGGTCAAGAGCAGAATTGAATGCAGTATGACATGGCAGTGTTCGAGAACCCTGTGATTGCACATCTGTCAGTTGCTGTTCTGACAGGTTGACACCTTCAACTGACCCATTTGTGGATTCAGTGCGCAGGAGGTCTGGGAGGGTAACGGCCTCCTCCTCAGTGTCTCCGTCCGTCACTAACGCCATGTCCAAGTCAACCCGGCTATAATGGGGTTTTAGCCAGTTGACGTGAAATACCTGCACATCTGTTTAGGTCTGTTCATATCAATGAGATAATTCACCTCACTGACCTTTTCCAGCACACGTTGAGGCCCAGTCCACTTGTCTTGAAGTGCACTGGGTTTGACAGGCTCCATAATCCACACCCACTGGCCTGGAGAATAGACTGTCATTGTGGCGTGTTGGTTGTGCCAGTGCTTCATCAGCTCCTGACTGGCCTTTAGATTCTTTGTTGACTGTTCAATGTACTTTGCCATTCTAGACCGAAGGCCGAGTACATAGTCCACCATATCTCATGGCGGGATGAGGGTTTTCTTTCCCATCCCTCCTTCACTAGACTGAGGGGACCTCGTACAGGGTGTTCAAACAGAAGCTGAAAGGGACTAAACCCTACTCCGTTCTGTGGCACCTCCCTGTAGACGAACAGAAGGCATGGCAGGAGAATATCCCATTCTCTACTCCGGTGCCTCTTCCAAGCCACCTATCATGCCTTTCAGGGTTTTGTTTAACTGCTCAACAAGCCTATTGGTTTGTGGCTGAGAGGAGGTAGAGAACCGGTAGGTGACTCCACACTCTTCCCACATATACTTCATATATGGTATGATATGATATGATATGGCATTTATAACGCGCCCATACACAAGTGTTTCAGGGCGTGACAAGGCAAGGGAGGGGAAACAGTGGGAAACAGACAACAATCCTACTAGGCCAGGTGTCATTCAGATTGCGCAAGTGGATGGGTGGGAGAAGGGAAAGTGCCTGGGGGAAGGGAGAGGGGAAAAGTGCAGTGCAAGGGATAGAACAATAAGATAAATAAAAGCATCCAGATGGTGGCAGGTGCAGGGTAAGAGCAGAATAAGTGCTGGTATGGGACTGTAGGGATACAGAAAACAGTCTCCAGCTGTGATGGGTTGCCAGGGGGGCAGGGCAGGTGTGCAAAAGCGGGGCCTGGCCTGGACCCGAGATCAGAAAGCGTGGCCAGGTAACCTGTGCAGTTTCAGCCAGGAATTTCAGCAGGGGAGAGAGGCAGAGAAATCAGAAACAAAGAGGACGGTTTTGAGGTGTTTCTGGAACCGGAGGTGGTTCTCCTCAAGTTTCAGAGAGGCAGGAAGGTTGTTCCAAAGGGAGGCCCCTGCTGAAGAGAGAGCTCGACCACCCACTCGTTGCTTGGAGAAGCGACTGACCATGTGGGAGTTGGAGGCAGATGAGCGAAGAGCCTGAGAAGTAAGGTATTTGGGAAGAGAGAGTTGAAGGTATTGCGGCCGCAGGCCCCAGAAGGCCTTGTGGACAATGCAGAGGATTTTGAACTTAATCCTTGCAGCCACTGGGAGTCAGTGCAGAGATTTAAGTCCTGGAGAGAAACGATCCCTGGGCTTGAGGCCAAGGACAAGTCTCGCAGTCCTGTTTTGGATAAATTGCAGAGGGCAGAGAGTAGAGGCAGGCAGATTAAGATAGAGACTGTTGCAATAGTCCAGCTTAGAGAGAACCATGGCTCTGGAGATGATGAGCTGCTGGGGGAAGGATAAGAAAGGAAGAATAACTCTGAGGTATGCTGATATGAAGTTTGATCCACTGTCAGAAACGACTTTCTTGGGTAATCCAACATGGGAAAATATCCCAATCAGAGCCTTTGCAACCACGGGGGCTTTGATGTTCCTCAGAGGGATTGCCTCAGGGTATATCGTGGCATGGTCCACCACCACCAAGATATAAGGTTCCTGAGTTGGTTTGAGGATCCAAAGGACCCACAATATCCATTGACATTCTCTCAAAAGACCGCCCACCCACAGGTAGTAGAATTAAAGGGGCCTTTGTGGCACAACCTGACATACCAGAAGCTTGACAAATTGGGCAGGACTGGACAAATTCCTTAACTTTAACACTGAACTGCGGTCAGTAAAGGTGCGCAGACAACCAGTCCGATGTCACTCGCAAGTGACCAGCTAATGGAATTTGGTGTGCCAAACCCAAAAGGAACTTTCTGTGGCATTGGGGAACCACCAACCTTCTGATGTCCTCGGCTTCAGAATCCTTTGGCTCAATGTACAGGAGTCCATCCTCCCAGCACACTTTGAACAGTCCAGGGGCCTGGTCGTCTGCCGGCTTCCATAGACCCGCCACAGTGGAACACTCTTTCTGGGCTGTGTAGAAGTCAGTCTGATCTGGGCCTCCAGCTGATGCAAACTCACCTTGTCCCGCTGTTCCTGTTCCTCTATCGCTAGTCTCTTCTCATCGAGCAGGAGCTTTCTAGCCGCTACCTCATTAACAGTCGAAACAAATACTGGGTCCCTTAGAGACTGTGCTGAGGCCCGGAACCTGCAGGATGCCACTCTTGCCCCTATCCTCAATGACACTCTCGAGTTTTGAGAAAGCACACTTGCCCCCCTATGGGATGATTGATGAGAAACACTGCTGATGCGGTTGTCCTCCTCATTTACCCCCTCTGGAAGGTCTTGTCCATTCGGGTACACGGGGCCTAGCCATCCCCTGTGGTCTTCTCTCCAACCGCCCTCACTTCTACCCATGCTTGGAGGCTGGTCAGCAACTCAGGTTTATTAACCTTAGTGCTGTGGGGAAATCCCCTCTCTTGACATAAGACGCAGAGAACATACTTGGTCATGCCTTTTTAAGTCTGCATGTCAAGCTCCATGACTATTACAATTACCTAGCAGTGACAAAACATTGCCTGCAACAGTACTTTTATCGTTGGGTGACTAAGCTGTGCGAAAGGCTCCAACTGATCCAACTGCTTGCCACCAATGTGACAAATCAACTTCTGGGGCACCAGTGGTCCAGGGATGGATATGGGTTTCTAAACAATCAATTGACCACACACCTCTAGTACACTGGAAGGGATCCGAACAGATTGGAATACAAGTGAATTATAAGACATCCTTGTCCAATTTTGGTCGTGGATCATTGGTTAGTTTCAACACAGTGAAAATACAATTATTACATTACCCAATGATAAAAGGGACTGTCCAATCAAGGTTGTATAATAATTTCTACTTTATTCTTACTAGAACAGACAGTTCTAGCACACTACAATTAAAACCCACACTGTAAAGGAACACAGAGGACAGACAATTTCACAAAGGAAAGGGATGCACTCTGGATACTGATAGGAGTGTACTTGGTAAAGCATTCAGTCTTAACTGTTCAAGGTTATTTGGTTCCGGCACCAAAGAGGCAAAGGGTCATAACTGTCTCTCTCTAGGGGCCTTCGGAGAAGGACCAGAGGGCAGAACCACAATGTCCCTGGTGCTGAAGAAGTTCTTAGTGCTCGACAGTGTTGAGGTGGTTACAGGGTGCTTCGCAGCTCTTTAGACAGAGTTAGTGGCAGGAGACAGCTACGGGTACCTTTACATCTACATCTTTTGTGTATGGAACTGTTAAAACAGCCCCAGAGAATTCCTGTGTGTTGAGAGTTTTGCCTGATAATGGGAAGCCACCTTCTCTGATGCACGACTTCTCAGCTCCTGAGTCCACCATAAAGATGAATTGTTTGTTCTCTATCTCTGCCTCTCCCAACAGCTCTTCTTCTGGGTTTAGGGTCATTGACAGGACTGGGCATGCAAGTGCTCTTTGTGGGCTGTCCTAGTCAGGGTATATGTCTGTCCCAGAGAATGAAAAAGGGTTCCCCCTACCACTGTAGCGCCTTGAAATGGGGACAGTGTGCCATTGGGCATGCCGCTGAAGGCGTTCATTTTCCCTGCTTGCTGCATGTTGGAGTGGGGCTGATAATGCTGTACTGCCGGTTGTGGGTGCCACAGTGGGGAGAGGCCAGGTATCTGTGGGGGTAGTTGTGTGTAGGCTTGATGGATCTGATACGGTATTGAGGACATCCTGGGGGGCGGTCACTGTGGTGTCCCTTGCAGTGATGGGCTGTAATTCTGTTGACTTTAGTTGTACCCCATACCATGTCTACTCCGACATTTTCTTGAAAAAATGTCCCCACTTCCCGCATGTCCAACACTATTCTGTTCCTCCTCCTCCTCCTCCGGGCCCCATTCCCCCAAAGCCCCCTCCTCTTGATCCTGGAAACCCACCTCGGCCTTGCTGCTGTCTTCATTGCCACTGTGGATCAGGGAATTGTGTGTTTCCGCCACACTGTGCTTGCCCTCCTTCAGCCCACACTGTGGCTATTGTGGCATTCGTAGCATTAGGGGCTTACCCTCCCTCTTCCGTCTGTGTCGGTGTTGGCACTGACGAAACTACAGCTACTTTTGCTCATTTGTTTTGCACTAGTTTTGCGTCTTCTGCCTGTCGCCTCTGAATTGCTTCTTTCTCGCACTCTTTTATACTCCTACAATGGTGAACTATAATACTTGGAATTTCGGGCCACACTTTCACTTCAATTCCTGCTATTTTATGGAGTGCTTTCTGCACTTCCTTGGGTAGGCCTTATTTCTTTATAAAATAGAAAAAGGGGGTTGATTGGTCTCAGGCATTGCCCGTTTCTGTCCTCCACATCTTTTGTACCTGAGGATAAACTGCGTGGCGTCTTTATCATCCCCATTGTCCATTGCATGATGGGCTGTAAATCTGGAGTTTCTGGGAACGCTCACCGCAGTGGATCCCATACCCTGGCTCTGATCTTGTTGAACGAGGCTCCATCATCGGCGTTGTTACTCAGTGTTACTCCTGGGTACCCTGCCTTCACCCACACATCTGTAGCTTGATCACCAAAGATGGCCACCATTAAGCTTCTAATGTCCACTATTTCCAAGGGCACCACTGCGATGTTCTTTTCAAAAGTATATATCCACTTCCCTGCACTCACTGCACCCACTGCAAGTGGCAGGAGTGCCTTAAGGAGGTTAGTCTTGTCCACCTCTGCCCATGGTACATATTGTGGCCTCCCTGCTCCCTTGTGTATCAATGGCATTTGCAATTTCATCTTGCTTTTTACACCCTTATTTACACTTCCCGTTCTCCTTGCTAATGTTATCCTGCCAAACCTCTCTCTCAATCTTCCGTCCCACAAACTTTCCACCCTCGGGGTTGCGTCGAGGTGCTCATCGTCCTCAACCTCATGAAATTCACTCCATTCATCTCTTCTTCATGACCCCACATTGTCGTAACTCAAGCTGTCTGTCTCGCCATCATGTTCTACGTCAACGGTTCTCATGGGTGCATTGTCTATTCTAAATAAGAAGTCTCCTATTCAGCCCCCACGGGTTTCACCGGTGCATCTGTCTTTGTTACATCACATGTCACCCGTAGTCTGACTAACTCGGTTTGTGTCACTGTCAATGCTTCTTCTAGGTCTCGTGCGCTCACCCCAGTGTGTGTGGTTAACTCCGGAGGAGAAACATAAGGTGGAGGTTGGGCCGTGGCGGGTGTTACTCCAGTCGTGTCTGCTGACACATATGTTGGGTTTGTGCATCCTTCCACAGGGAGGATTGTTAGTGGATATATTCCCTTTCTCCCCATCAAGTTCTTCCTCTCTTCTCATGGGCCTGTATCTTTACTGCCATTGTGTGTTGCCCCTCCCCCACCGTGATCCTCTGTATCCTCAAACATTTTCCAGAGGTTCAATACTTCCCTTCAATTCTGCAATGCTCTCCCCTTATACTTTGCTGTCAGGAAGGTAAACATATGTCCAAACACATTCTGTCAAAGGAGCCCTGATCTGGCCAGGAACGGGGCATCCCCCCCCCTAGTCTCTGTTACCCACTCTTAGTGATACTTCTTAATCTTTTCCCAACACAATGGGGGGGTGTTGCACATGTGCTTTGTAGGCTTCCCTCCCCCCATAGTCGTGTCTCCTGTGTGTCTGGTAGGGGGGGCTACACCTGTGCTGCTGCACTTAAATTGCACAATAGTTCGTCCAGAAAATGCAGTTAATTTACATCAACAGTACTACTTAACGTCATCACAAATTTCAATTCAATTCCCCCACCCCGTGTATTCTCTGTTAGGGCTTTTTGTTCACACACACCACACTCTCGTCATACGTCCATACACAACCCACACATGCCCCTCCTGTGCGTCCTCTCTACACTAGAGAATGCACTAATAAAACAAACTAAAATAACAAACTAAAACAACCACTACTATTCCTGAGCTCTCTAATGATATGGAGCTCCTATATATTTCCTCTTTGGCTTACTGTTTACACAATAATTGTGTTGCCACCTTCCCCCTCACTCGGGAAGGTTCCCTCTCTTCCGTTTTCCTTTTCATTATCCTTAAAAAATGTCACACTGCCAATTTCAGTTGTTGCGTGTTCACACTATTCGCACTTCTTCATACATCCAACCCTACTTTGTTATCCCTTGCAGGCTATACTCGTGTGTGTGTGTTCACCCAAACTCCTTCAAAAGAAAAGGAAAAGGAAGAGGATCTTTATACACTGTGCATTCCCAATACAATACAAGAAATACCTTTTCAAGGGGTGTACACATACCAAAGCATATTTGTTCCACTGATATGTAAACTGTGATTTCACTGTCTTGCATTGCTGTTGCATGCTCGCTTACATTCTATTTACATCAGGATCCAAGAAGCTGTTCCTGGCACTTGACACTTTTTCCATCATATATTTACAGGTCTTTCCTCTAAGTGCTGCACCCACACAATGGTTCAAAGCACCAGCAAGCCTGTGGGACGCATTTTATGATATTTGTTTAGTCTGTCTCGCGTATATATCTTTTACAGGGTGCACTGCTCACCATATTTAGTGCGGCTTGTTAGGTGGCGCTTGCGCCCCCTATAAGCAGAAGCTATTGTCTTAGAGTACGGATAGGGAGAAATGACATATGAGGAGGGACACGCAGCATGAAGCTGTTGTTTGGGTATGTGCCCACCCATTGACTGCCCAGGCCATGCTAATCCCTATACCCATTACCACCCAGTTCCTGACCAAAACACCTCCTCATGGGAACTCTTTGCGCTCTGTTTGAATCAAGCCGTAAAATTAAACTTTGTGCTTGAAGTGCCTGCCAGTGTTTTTTCAAAGCAGTCTTCTAAGAGTTAATGGCTTCATTGGAACTCTAAACCCGCTACTGGTGTATCATTTGCCAGGCACAGCTATTAGATGCCTAGGTACTCGCACCATTTTGCACCTTCTACATCAATGGCTAGTAAATACCACTACGGCAGTGCCTGTCAAGTGACTTTCCCATGCCAACACGAAAGCCCAAACTGTTGGCATTGCCAATGCTTGTTCCTAATTAATACAGGTGGCATCACGCACTGGTGTGCAACATTGCTAATGGCACCTATCGTCCTTTTTCATTGCAAGTTTCAGCACACTGCCCCAATCAACCTGAGCACCCACCCATGCATGAGAGACAGACACTCAAAACAATCAAATAAAAAAGTGCTTGCACCAGTCATCTCAACAGTAAACCTGTGGGCCTGGAAGTAGTCTAAGAGCTGTTCTACAAGTCTGGCGGGGGAGGTTTCATTTGTAACTTGTATTGCATTTCTGAAGTTGAGTTTACTCATTAGCAGGATCTATTCCCTATGTCACGTTGACGTCTCCGTAGTGACAAGGGGGAGTGGGCGTTCAGGGAAAGGGAAGTGCGTAAGGGAATCGGAAGTGACGGGTGGAGGGAGGCGGGGCAAGGGGCAGTGTTACTTGGGAAGTGAACTAAAGAAGACACATATTTCAAACATCCTCCTCCGCGTATTCAGTACTCTATTTCCATACGTAGTGAAGTGTCCTTTACTCTGACCTAATAGAGTAAGGACTGGGTAAGTACTGTGACGAGGGAGATGGACAATGTGGTAAGAGAAGTTACTTTATTAGTTTATTTGTGATTCTGGTTGTTCTTACTCAACCTTACAAAACTTAAGAATACAACAAGTAATAAACATGTCTAATACATAGTTTTAAAACTAAATCCATATAAAGTCAAGTTACACAGTCAAAACACATTAGAAACGCATAGGAAAAATTGGAAACATTAGAGGCCAGAATGAAACCAACAATAACTTCTTTCATAACGCTTCATAACGTATTCAACGTTAATGTTGTCATAGATCACAATTACCAGAGATAACAAGGTAAGAGAAGCTTAGATTAGACAATATCAGAATTTGTGTTTCAAAGCAATCATTTGAATCATCACAACATAACTATGAGAACATGAATTTTACACCCAGTCCCATAGTATTTACACCCAGTCCCATCATATTTACTCCCAGTCCCATAGTATTTACATCCAGTCCCATAGTATTTACAGCCAGTCGCATAGGATTTACACTTAGTCCCATCGTATTTACTCCCAGTCCCATAGTAATTATATCCAGTCCCATAGTATTTACAGCCAGTCCTATAGAATTTACACTTAGTCCCATCGTATTTACTCCCAGTCCCATAGTATTTATATCCAGTCCCATAGTATTTACAGCCAGTCACATAGTATTTACACCTAGTCCCATGGTATTTACTCCCAGTCCCATGGTATTTACACCCAGTCCCATGGTATTTACATCCAGTCCCATGGTATTTACACCCAGTCCCATAGTATTAACACCCAGTCCCATAATATTTACATCCAGTCCCATAGTATTTACACCCAGTCCCATCGTATTTACTCCCAGTCCCATAATATTTACATCCAGTCCCATAGTATTTACAGCCAGTCCCATAGAATTTACACTTAGTCCCATCGTATTTACTCCCAGTCCCATAGTATTTATATCCAGTCCCATAGTATTTACAGCCAGTCACATAGTATTTACACCTAGTTCCATGGTATTTACTCCCAGTCCCATGGTATTTACTCCCAGTCCCATGGTATTTACTCCCAGTGCCATGGTATTTACATCCAGTCCCATGGTATTTACACCCAGTCCCATAGTATTAACACCCAGTCCCATAATATTTACATCCAGTCCCATAGTATTTACACCCAGTCCCATAGTATGTACACCCAGTCCCATAGTATTTACACCCAGTCTCATAGTATTTACATCCAGTCCAATCGTATTTATTCCCAGTCCCATAGTATTTCTATCCAGTTCCATAGTATTTCTATCCAGTCCTCTGAGTCATGAGGAGCTTGTTGAAATGAGAGATTAAGGGCCTCATTACGAGTTTGGTGGTATCTGGGATGTGAATATGCCCAGATATCACCAAACTGAATTACCATTACGCCACTTGATCCGGCAGCATTAGTGTCGTATTACAAGTGTCGGTGGCGGTGTAAGTCCCCATAGGACTCAATAGGGCTTTTTGGACGGAATTACCATGCAGTAATTCCATAGCGGTAATTGTGCAGATTTTAAGAATTTTTCAGTGGAGTGTTGGAGAATTTACCTACAGCATGATGCTGGAGGTGAATGCTCTACTCCCAGGCCATAGTTCAGCAGAGCTGAAACATTGGCGGTGATTCCATTACCGCCATTCTTTCTCGCTCTGACATACTTGTAATGAGGCCCTTGTACATATGGGTGAGGTATGGTCATTTCAGATATAGCAGGCATCCATAGCTAAGGGATCACCAGCAGTGGCATCTGTCTCATTCTCAGCAAGTTTTATTTCAAAAACACAAAGCAAAGCCATCTGCTCTGCTTTACCAGAGAGTGTTTCTGCAGGGACCCACCTTTTTCTATCAAAGGAGGGGACTTCTGATAGGGCAGCCCACCACCCCAGAAGGGTCTGTTGTCTTGGTCTGGGGATAGATCTCTTCCCAGACGTATCTTTCATTCCCCCGTGGCCAACTATCCAATCACACAAATGATTGTGCCCACACTACCTATCGTCCCCAACCTTTTAACACCCATTCATCCATGATCATACATTTTGCTAGAATAACCTTCACAAAAGCTTACCGCTGATGATGCATGGTTCCACCAATTTATGCACATACCACATTAATGCAAATTGTTCTCCCCTTATTATTCATGACTCTCCTTTAGGAAGCTTTTTGGTGAGAGAATCCCTTCCGGTTGTCACCCCTTCGGTCAGTAACCAGGGGATCAGTGGGATAACCAGTATAGTGATCTTCCTGATATTCACTTTTAGTGACGTTGTGCACGATGGGTTTGCCACGTAGGTTATAAAAATGCACATGTGTTAGCTCAAAACTAAAATCTCCAAAGGTCTAGCTGCCAGTATTAAAATACTATTTTTGTATTTGTTATTATTATTAATAATTTTTACTGTTTATAGAGCTGACCTAGCCCGAGAGTAGTAGAGCGCCGTACAGAGTGTGGCTAGCCAGCATTTGGGCTGCCATCTTTTAACAGTATCGCAGTACTGTGAGGTCTGGGCGTCGGTATGTGCATCCATTGGAATTAGTCCTTGGTCAGGTATTGTTACCCCAGTTGTAATGCATGCATTCTTTCTGTCTCATCTTTTCTCACCCTCTTTCACAAGCCTTCTCTATCACCCCGCTGTCTCCCTCTCTAGCGCTCTGCTTCCTGTAACCTATCTGCCCTACATATGGTGCTTGCTCCTTCTCTCTGTCCCTCTTTACTCTATTCTCTCCCTTGCTGTCCCTAGTGAGGTCTTCCTCCATTGAGTTTGATCCCTTATTCTTTTTAGTTTTGGGTATAAGTTGGGGCCTAACCTGAAACTATTAAATTAGAGAACAAGTAGGAGAGATGGGGTATGAGGTGGGACACACATCTTGTAGGTGTTGTTTGGTTATAGGCACACCCATTGACCTTCTCATATCCTTGCTAATACTTACGGCCATTCCCACTCACTTCCGGCCCCTCCCTGTCTAAAACACAACCTCCTCAGATCACTTTGAGCTAGCTCTGGGAAGCAGTAAAATCAAACTTTGTGGTGCCAGGGTTGGTTCAAAGCAGTGTTATGAGAGGTAATGGTTTAATTGGAGCTGAAAATGCGCTACTGGTCTATTAGAAATGCCTTAAGCAAGTGTACCTTCAGCCACTTCCTTTATAAGCAGCATGTATTTCCTTTACTGAAGTCCTGTTCAAAACAAGCATGGAAAAAGCCAACAGTTGTTTTTTTTTTTTTTCTTTTTTTTTTTATATAGGCATTTTCCAAGCACTGCTATTATAGTCCAAGTTCCTTACAGCATTTTGCAGCTGCGACCATTAATGGTGACTTAGTACTATTACGACACTGCCTGGCAAATGCCTGTCCCAGGCCTACACAAAAGCCAATACTGTTGGCATTGCCAATGCTTGTTCTCTATCATTTTGAGCGACTCTCCTGTTCTTGCCTTCTCTCTCTCCTCATCCGCCTTTTTCGTTCTTTCTCAGCCTCTCTCTTTGTGCTTCCCTCTAGCTCCCACGCTGCTTCTCTCTCTCTCTCTCTCTCCCTCTCTACCTCTCTCTCTCTCTCTCTCTATTTTTCTCCATCCATCTCTATATATCTCTATCCATCACACTCTGCTTCTTTTTCTGCCTCCTGGCTTTTTTTACGCTCTCTCTCTTTCTTTCACTCCCTCTCTCCCTCTCTTGTTCTTTCGTTCTCTCTCTCTCTCACGCTCTCTCTCTCCCTCTCTCTGTCCCACTCGCCCTCAATGTCTCCCTGTGTCTCTCTCTATGCCCTCCCTTCCCCATACAGACTGTCTCTCTCTCTCTTGCTCTGTCTCTCTCTCTGTATGTCTCACCTCTATCTTTCCTGTCTTTCTCTTTCTTCTCCCCACATTCTGAGTGTATATCTCTCTCTACGGGACCTCCCCCCACTCGATTTCTCTCTATCCTCTTTCCCTCCCTCATTATGTAAGTCTCCTCTTCCGCTGTAGCATTTTTCTCTCTCTCCCCCTCTCTCTCTCTTACTCTCTCTCTTTCTCTGTATGTCTCACCTCTCGTTTTCTCTGTCTCTCGTCTCGCCATGTTCTCTGAGTACATCCGTCTCTCTCATGGCCCTCCCTAAACTCGTGTTCTCCCTACTCTCTTTCCCTCTCCTTTATGTTTCCACTCACCTCCCCCAGAAGCCCTTCTCTCTCTCTCCCTGTCTCTCTTACTCTCTATCTCTATATGTCTCACCTGTCTCTTTCTCTGTCTCGCTCACATCTCCTTATGTTCTCTGATCGAGTGCATCCCTCTCTCTCTCCTGGCCCTCCCAGCGAGTCTCTCTATCTCCCTGCCCTTTGTTCCAGTTCCGGCTTCTCTGGGTACGCCCTCTCTCCCCCTTCGCTCACTCTCTCCTGGCCCTGTACCTCTCAATATCTGTTTATGAAGCCCCCACCGCAACTGCTGGAAATGAGTGTAATCAGAAGGCGCGTTTCCATTGTTTACATCGATGCACAACATGGCGACGCTTTGAGCGCCTTGTAATGTGTGAGGGATCTTAAAAGGCCGCTGGAGCCGGCAGCAGCAATGAATAAATGATCAGCCACATTTCAAGCAAGGAGGGCACTTTATCATTTCGAGCCCTCTCGGGGCAGTCTCTATTCTGGTAAGGCCCCTGTGAAACAGTACTGACGCCAAGTCCCTGCTGCAGTAATTCACTTTACCAGAATTTCCTGAGAAACAATACAAGCCCCGAGCACTTACCACAGCAAATGTCGTTAGACGAATATGAATTCTCCTAGCATTTGGACAGTGTCTGTCAGAGAGAGGCAGTCATTATCTGTGGATTATGGGTTGATCGCATTCGAGTGACTGCATATAAGGTGTAGCTCCCCCATAGAGAGGCGCTTATGAAGTGCAGCAATGAATGCTGGGAGGCCTGCACAATCCAGGCTTCATGGTCGCTTAATGAACCGATTACCTAAGCACACTGTGACTCGCCATTGACTATACAATATGTCTGCCAAAGTGTACATAGGAAGTGGCCCTGTGCAACAGGAACATTCTATATGACAGGAGCAGATTCCTGAGGTCTCCAGGAAGCCGTTCGTTAATATAGACCTCTTGTCGCACACAGAACAGACGATGTAGTCTCCAATTATCTTCCTGAGTATCAACTTGTAAATATCTATTTATATAAAAGTCAAAAGTTGTTTGTGGGTTTGTCGCGCATACATTGGGCCTCATTACGACCCAGGTGGTAAGTTACCGCCTGGGTCGTACCCTTACCACCATGGTGTAAACTACGTTTACACCATGGTGGATGGCGGATTTACCGCCCCATTCCAAGGTGAGTGGGGCGGTAAATCCCCATGTCCCATTTTACCCTTCCCCATTCCCATTTTTGCCCCATAGGGCATAATGGGAGTGGGGAAGGCGCTAATTACGGCAACGTAAATTACGGTGGCGGAATTAGCACCATGGTCCCTTAGCGCCATGGATTTTAACGCCTGCAAAAAGCAGGCGTTAAACTCACCATGGCGCAAAGGAACCTCGGAATCAGGCGTTAAGGGTCGGCGCCGTTTATGGCACCGTTAACCCCTTAACGTCTGATTTGTAATGAGGCCCATTGTTCCTTATATAATTCCACACCCTTTCACCAATCTGCACCAAATTTTGCATAGTTACCTATTGTGGCCCTCCAGACATTACTGGCTACATGACATTTGAACACCTCACCCGTTCTCCCGGATCACAGCAAAAATTTGTGGGTTTGTGGCCAGCCGTCGAAGATGTAAACCATGTTCACCGGGAAGGGAAACAAAAAATGTATGAGAGGCGAAAGGACCTGGGAGGCAAAAGAGGAGGTAGGTAGCATTCGAGAAGTTCCCAAATGTTTGCCCCTTCAGGTGAAATTGCTTTTCCAGATGTTTTTTGCGAGATGGTGCCTTCCGACGACCATAAACCATGTTCACTGGGAAGAAAAGCAAAACATTTTGTTTCTGAACAAGCTTAAGAATGCCATAAACCATGTTCACCGGGAAGGCAAAGAAAACGTTTTTTTTTTCAACTGGTCCCGACATGAGGAACAAAACTCAGGGTCCCTATGGGGCCACGAAAACCACATTTGAAGACCCTAGTATGCACAATTTCCCAGATATTTTCACTGCTATGCACTGCAACAAACTGCACCACGGCAGGCTAAGGCGGAGCAGCGACCTACAGGATCATTCATTTTCAACATTTAATGAGTGTTATCATGTCTGTGTACAGAACCTGGGTACTTTTGCTAGTGTCAAATAAATCTGAAAATGTCTTTCCTAGACTCTAGCCCCTCTGTTTCCCAATACCATGACTCTGCTCTTCAAGGAACACTTCAGAGACAAATGAGGACCATAGACCGGAAAGTAGACCCCTCCACTACATTCTGCCCCCTTTATTTTTCTTCTAATTGTATCAATATGCATATGATTCTCTTAGGATGTCTGTGCATTGGGTACTGAACATGTGCACAGCCATACTTTCTGTGAGACCCGCCAACTTTCTGTACAGAGTAAGGCAATATTATCGTTGGATGGCCCTTTGCCCCCGAACGTAAGTGACTGAAGCTGCAGCCATTCTATCCTCATATCGAGAAACGGTGGCTGTCCGAATCAGTATATATGGTTCACTGTTGCAAACACTTTAATGTTAGAGTGGGTGTTCTGAAAAATAAAATGAGCGCCAATCCCATTGAGCATTATGATCAAGCATAAAATCCTTTTATAACAGATATATTTGTCAATTATAAAGGTGTGTGGTCATTCTTAGGTTTGCAAAATGTTCTTTGACGTTATGCAAACCAGGCAGGATGGAATGCTAACGGATGTTATTTCTCCACGTCCCCTTTCTCATAGGAATTTTTCAAAACCGTACAATAGGAGTGTGCCAGACTAATGTGGGAATGCACTTAGAGTGCCCCAGTCAGGCAAAAAGGTTAAGGCTGAGAAAAACCTTTAAGGGCGTACCACAGTGTGAGCAGGGCGAGTTTGGCATGGCAGAAGGAGCACGTATCACTTGTTAGTTTTGACACATATTAGATACCCACATATAGCAACACAGAAGGAGCAACACATTTATTAATGTTGCAGTTGCAGGGGTTATCGATAGTGCAGCGTATAGGCCCTGTGTTTGGTAGTTTTTGTGTTTTTTAGTGAGGTGCAAGGAAAGAGCTGAAGAAGATGGAAGATGGAGTCAGAAAGGTACTGTGGTAGGAGCAAGGTCAGCGTGTTAACATGGCAGCAGTGCCGCCATATTGGATTTTAAGGCCTAGTATGTGATGAACAGGATAGAACGGAGGCCTTGATGTGGAGCTGTGGCTCTATTTAGCTTAGTCCTAAAACAAATCCATTTTCCGTTCCCCAGGAGAGAAAACGAAGTCAGAGGCACCCGTGGTGCACAGATAAATGCTAACTGTAGCCAGCTGCAGTGCCTGAATGTGGTGAGAATGGAATGTTAGTTGTAGGGCAGGCAGGTAGAGATGCACCCTTTGAAGGACAAACTCATGAGAACAGGGCATGGGGTTTTGTGATGCCAATAGGCCCAGAAAAGATTTAAAGCACTACTGCCCTCAGCTCAGGGTCGGTCATCCCATTTGAATTACAAGTAGATGCACAACCAAAGCAAATAAATCCCTGAAATTCAGACTCGAGAGTGGTGCCCTGGTCACGTCATTACTAGGCATATGGGGCTTGAAGGAGATAACTAGGGAGGCGTGTCTGGAACGTTCAGTGATTTGAGATAGGAGGCACAGAGGTGATGTCAATACATTTAGTACAAGATCAGGGGTGCAGCTTGTGTGTCCCGCTGTGTCCGGTATAATGAGAAGGCCTATTGTCTTATCAAAGCAGAGTTGGCCTCAACTGTTTACTTTGAACATGTCTGGATCAGCGGGTGCACATCACATGATGGTCACAAATTAATTTTGTGTCAATAAGTTCAATGGCCAATCCCGTACCTCGATCTAATAGTGACAATGTAGTGGGCCACATGTCTAGGGGAATGGGTTTATATAGGTTGTGGCCAATTGGTGCAGGGACCATGGGGGTATTAGCATGTTATATAGGTGGTAGCCAATGAATGTGGTGGGATAACATTGAAACCTATGTAACCTATTGAAACCTATGTATGTAGATTTTCGATTTCCTGCTATATAACCTGTAACATCTTGGGGCGTGGCAAATTCTGTGTCAGTTCGGTTCTACGGGACTGTCTGAGACCTTTTTGCATGTAATGAACCTTGTTTTCCCTTGCAAAATGGTGCATTGATCGTTTAGTCTCTTAGATTATTTTTATTGTTTAGGTTTTGGGTTGTAATTTCCTTTACACAATCCACTTTAGAATATTAGTCTTCCATCAGAAATTAATGTATATATTCATGCTAGATATTGATAATGTGCTTTGATCAGTAAGACAAATGTGACATTCTATGTCTACATAAAGTGTATCCTGGAAGTAATCTTTCAATATGAACATTGTAAAATGTAAATGTAATTTCCTTTTCTTATTAATAGCTGCCTTTTCAAAAAATGACCACCCCCTCAAGATATCATTTATTTCCCTCTGGTCACGCAGCTGGGATGGCTCTAGAAAACACACTCAAAGCATTGGGACTCTAATCTACATAGAAAGACAAATAGATACATAGCTAGACATAGCAACCCATGCAAAACTGCTTATGTGTTAAATGTTACATGTTAAAGGTATTATATGATTTTTATAAGTAGGTTATACGAACTTTTGAGAAACCAGTGTTTTTTTTTACAATAATGAGAACTTTATAAGAACTTATATGACACCAAAACACTTCCTGAATTCTTATAAAACGGTAAGTAGGCTTTATGTAAGATTCTGATAACATCCTTGTAAGAAAATCAATAAGAAATTGATATAGGGGGAGAAAAAGAGAGAGCGAGAGAGAAAGGGAGGGAGAAGCAGAAAGAAAGAAATGAGAGATAGAGTGTTAGTGAGGGGGAGAGGGAGCACCCAATCAGTTTATGATACATTGTGTACAGCAAGTTGTATCTTGTTAATGCTCCATTACATGGCTTCCCATACACACATGTGCCCAAGACATCCTGGTTTCTGTAATGGGGTTTCAGCAGCTATCTCATACACCACACTGTGGTGTGCAACACCCCAGGTGTCAGATGCTCCTGATACTATAAATCGCCTTTATCTGGTGCAAAAGTGTTCCTTCAAACCAGGTCAGCACTCAGTCTAATATCCTAATTGAAACATGTAGAGACGGGAGCTTAATCCGTGCTCGTTTTGACAGGCGGGGAGGATGTGGTATTTTGACAAAGGCCACTTGTACAGGCACTTCGATCGCGTAATCCCCATGGCATTTGGTGGCAGCCGTACACAGGAGTGTTCCCAAGGACATTCCCCTGCTTCAGTCACATATGATCCATACAAGAGACGCTGCATGTCAATATCATGTCTTTGCCTCTGGCTGAATGGAAGATTGCGGAAGAAGAGGGCACAGCCCTTTGAAATTGACCAGACTCAATCGAGGGCAAAACACATGGGTCTAACATAGGGTCATCGGCAGCATCATTATTCGTGTATGTCTTTGCCATTTAGGAAAGAAAGTTTAATAATGCGCTGCAACCATATATCAGAAAAAGTTCACCCTTCAGCTCTGATGCATCCCTCTAGATTAAATTGAAGTATTAAAATTCATACCATTCTAAAATGTAATGCAATACATATTTGAAATTAACATTTTGTTACTCGAAATCTCATGTTGAATAGGCACCATTTTAATTAAGTAATATTAAAACTAAAGTGTTCATGCACAATTGTTCTGTTAAAGAAAGGGCCGAGGAAGTGGGGAGGAGGCGATGTTGCATATAGGAGCACGTGAAGCATGTTCAGGATGAAAGTGCACCAACAGTGCAAAACGGCAGGGAGCACTTGCATAGCCAGGAGGCTAGGTCAACAGGAATGTGGGTCCCTTCCATCAAAAGGCATATTTTTTTGTTTGTTATCAATACAGTGAAAATAAAATAGATATACAATGTTGGAAAACTTTGACCCAACATGATTCTCCCGGAAGTGTGCGTTCTTCGCCTTTGGGATAGCGCAAAGAACCACGGGCATTTTGCATTATGGAAACAGTTACATGTCTTTAGATCGAAAAAGTTATAGTCAAAGAAACATATATCAAGAATTTTATAACGAAAACCTTTATACCAAATGCATTTTTTGGGGGGTCAGGGGGGTGTCACCAAATCTCTGTTTACCAACCTTAAAAACCAACCCCAAACTATTCCCGGACACATATAACCCTTTAGCCCACCCCAAAATGTATTCGCTATAAAGGTTTTCGTTATAAAATACTCGATATATGTTTCTTTCACTATAACCTTTTCGATATAAACACTGCATTACCCATGGAAACTTGACTGAAAGCCACCCACAGCACGACCAGCATAGTCTATAGACCTTACTCGAGAACTAATGCCAAGCCTGCTGTGCCTCACTGGCCTTATACTGCCTCAGGGCAGCAAAGAGACATCAGCTGGGCACCTAGTAAGAAAACATTGCCTTGCAGCAAACGCGCAAATGCAAAACAAGAACTGGCCAAGCCAAGGATTCTGGCCTGTGCACTTGTGGATTGCAGTTTACATGTACAGGCATGCATGCAGTACATACTTTGACCCAATATAACACATGCTTTAAAAGTTCAAAATACATCTGCAATTAGTGTTTCCAGTAAAGCAGGTGGAGGAGTGGGCACCCCCCAATTATTTGGGAAAGGATCCACAATGGTATTTCTGAATGATAGATGTATGGGGAGCGGTGCAGCAACCCCATAGGCCCTGTTAGGTAAATATGAAATACGAGAGGTGATAGAGGCCACCTAGCCTCAATGCTTTGTGCTCACCGCATAGGGACAACAAAAGCACCACAAAGTTCGGTATGCTTGGTCAAAACCAAAGGCAGGAATACTCATAAATCCAATAAAAGGGCAAACATATATTTATAATCACAAAGTGCAATCATGAGGCAGAGGAAAGCCGATGTCATGGCCAATGCATCTCGTATAGAAAACTGTCCTTCATCAGGGCGCACCTGTCGCCTATTTACAGTACAATCCACTTCTGTCTCTTGGGCTAGTCAAAATCAGCCTCTCTGTGGGCTTTCAGAGAGAGGCTGCCAAGAGGCTAAGCAGGAGAAATAAGAAGCAAGAGTGTCACACAAATATCCTTTTCGTGATCTATCTTTTACCACGCTGACACAACTGAGTGGTGCTTCTGTTGCACCTCTGTTTCGAGCACACGGCAGACACAGCATTGGTGGTAAGCATAGTAAAAGGTCGTCAGATCACAACATTGTACAGCAATCTTTTTTCAAAGGCTATTACTAATGTTAAGTGCCTGCAAACAGTAACTTGTGGGCATGCTTTGCTTATATAAACAATGATGGTGATTTTACAGGGTGTTGTGTTTTCAGATAGTCACACATCCATCTGAAAACATACAGTAATGCCATCATTATTTCTAAATTGGGCGCGACAAACCCAGTAATTACTTTTAATATTTTAACGTGTGTGATAGTGAATGCTTGCCAACATGGCCTATTCCACTCTGTAGGTGCTTATCCAGTCCTGGTTTTGTTCTTTGCATTCTGGGACTTGTAGTTCCACTTTTCCCATTATAAAACTCAGTCTACAAGTCCCAGAATGCAAAGAAAAAACAGGACTGGATAATCACCTACAGTTTGGGATGGGTTATGTTGGCAAGTGTAGTTAGTGTTTGCAACTTTCTTTCCAGAACCCAGCTCAGGTTTCATTGTTCAGACCTACTCTTCTCCATCTCTTACTCTCCAGGCTGCCCCTAACTCAGATCCCTGGCAATGAGATGCCAGCAGAGTTTCTCTGTTGCAAAGTGCTGCCCAATCTGCTTGGTCCTGAGGCTTACATGCCCAGATCTGTTTACAGTGAACCACGGTTCCTGATCAAATCCCTTTGCCGCTGTCAGCAGCATCTGTGCCCTAGTGGCACCTCCCTGTGGCACCGCCTTCCTCCTGGGACTCTGCAGATCACCACCAACAACCCCTGTGTGATTGTTCCAGTGACTGTGCACTTCTGTTCTCAGGTGTTCAAAAGACACACCAAGGTGATCCTTGGGGTGTCTTTTTGTCAGGGATGGTCAGGAAGTGTCCATTAACTTGGCTATCGGTGTGCATTGGCTGGAAGCAAATTAAAAATATGCATGTTTTCCTCCTTGTTCCAGGTCATCCATTCCAAGGCATAGTCTTCCTTCACTCTGAAAATCCATGCATATGCCTTCGGCTCATTAGCTGGTGTCCATCGAGTATTCGCGATGAAGGTTTGCCCTCTGGCAAGGATGAGAGAGTCCTGGATTTTTATTTTTTATTTATAATAAAGTTATGCAGGTAATCCATCTCAGAAAGCCTGATCTGCAGTTGCTGCTCTCTGGGCTTATCTTTCCATGTTGTCTCCTACACTTCCTGCACAGCAAATCACTTTGTGGATGTTACCAGAAGGCAAAGGTCATTTGTTACCTTGACAAAGATTGTCAGATTAAAGCAGAAATGCAATTGCCCAATCCTGGGTGGCCTTCTGCCTTTATAAGGTTGGGGTCTTCCACTCCTTGTATTAACTTTTGCACCTTCAAGGAAATTAGGATGAATTCATTTGGAGCTCTGTTGGGAGAGAAGACCTTTCCAACGTCCTCCACCAGTGAAGATAAGGAGTGTTCCAAGGCACAGACAAGTGCTTCTCACTGCCCATCCCTAGTGCACATAAGGGAGAATTGCTGTTGGAGCAAGACATGCCTCTCCCTGCCAGCTGCACTGGTACCCAGGCTCTTCACTAGCAATGTAGCTAGCATCCCCTGGCTTGGGAGTTAAGAGAACAAGGACCAATCTCATCCCAGTGCCTCTGGGTTGAGACTCACAGCAAAAGAAGAAGCAACGCAGCTTGTCTCCTGCATTCTACAGCTTTGAACTGCACCAAGCCATCGTCAATTACATACAAACACTTTTGAACCACCAATACCAATGGTGCTGCTTTTGGCACTTCTAACCTCTTCGAACTGCTGTTACTGCTCCTTGAATCAGTTTGCCACTACACCACAACAGATCAGCACATCACTTATTCCAGCCCGAGCAAGAAGCTTGCTGCTGTGGAAGCCTTTGGACCACCATGTCTCAAATAGCACCACGTACCATTGGCATATCAGTCATTGAGCCAAGCTCAAATGCTGTGGCTTCCTCGACCCTCATCCTTCGAACGCTGCATTGAACCGCATGGAGCTCCAGTTGTAACCCAACTCGACGCCAGATCAATCCCTATCTGGATCGCTGTGACTTGCAGCATCCAAACCTGGTTGGACCTGCTTGGACAATGTTAAGAAGCCTGGCTCGACCATGTTGAAACATCTATGAACTGGAATCAAGTACTATTGAGAGCCTCTGTCCCCTTTGGTCGATGTCTGTGGTCTTCGGGATTGGTTAAAACCATTGCTGCACCCTTTTCCTTGACGGCTTATCTTTTTGGTGACATCGTTGTAATTTTTTGCTTTTCGTCACTGCTACTTTCAAAGAGTGCCTGCATCATCTTCATACTGCGTATTCTGTATTCGTACCACAGGGGTGGTTTTTTGTTTGTGCTTTTATACTACAGCTATTGCACATTGGTGTGTTCAATTAAAGTATATATATTTTTATAAAACCTTGATTGTATATTCCTTTATTTTGAACTGCTGTCCTAATGCTTTTTGGGTTGCTATTGTTATCACATTTACACCCCTTTTAATAGTATAGCCTAGCCATGCCTGCCCTCACCCAGGTTTCTACAAATGGCAAACGGGCTTCAGCTTATCTGTTTCTGTTTAACCTTTATGTTTGGGATCACTGTTGTTTTGTAGTGTGAGGTCTGAGTAGGTGCTACTCAACCTTGTACTCCTACAGGGCAGTAGTCATTTCATCAAATGCACGAAAACCAAAATATGAGATGAGCTAAGTAATTATATTCAGGGCTTTTGAGCTGAGATGCAGTATAGCTTAGTAATCAAGTGGCTAAAGGCATACTTCCTAAAAGGTTTGTATCACCCTAAGAGCTGCTCAGTAGCTGCACTTGGCCCGCTACATTTCAGAGAGACATTTGTTTGAATCGCCTTAATGTGACTATAATTTAGATAACACAGAGAATATGACACATGTGACAGTAGCTACGGGTGTACTATATATGTATTCTATCTAAAAGTTCTAAAAGTAGTGTCAAGGTCACATTTACTTACTTTCTATACAAATAGATTTCCTCAAGTAGAAGGCAAAAGCCTACTACTTTGGCCAAACATAAGAAGCACACTGGCATACAGATTGTGAAGGTGTGTGTGTGTGTGTGTGTGGGTGGGTGTGTTTGTGTTTTCATGTGTACCCTGCTGCCTTACTGACGACTACATGCTCAAGTTTACACATTAAAAGGGATCAGCTAAGCAATCTTCCACGCCTGGGAGATAAATTGGGGTAGGAATGTCTCATTACCTCTCTGTTCTTCTTCCTCGTCCTAGTGCTTACAGATACGTTGCCAACCTCCATAACATGCACCTATTTCGAATGTAGACCCGTCCCTTTCCCTGTTGAGTTATAATACCTCCAGTATCCCATAATCCCGTAATTAAAACATTCCCTGTCCAACGTACACGGACCTAGGTAGGACTCTTGGCTGAACATCTCCAACAACTCCTTTCTGTTGGGCTTCAGAGAAGCAACAACAGTGCAATCCCTCCCTTTTAACATGAACTTCTGGGCGGCAAGAGCCCCTTGGGATTATTGTAGGCCAGGGAGGTCTGGCAGAGGTGCAGCTGTGACCATTGCAGCTTCCTGGAAGTATAGCAGGGACGGTGGACTGTCCAGGGGGATGCAACATTGGATGGGGAATCTCGCGCAAACAGGAGGAAGGTAAATTCAGGCATTATCCTGGGACTAACATGAATGCCAGGCCCGCATCAACGCATGAGGTGCAGGGATAAGTACCACCGGGAGATTGTGAGCAGCACCGAGACATTGAATTACTTGATTGTGAGACACAAGCACCTTCAGCCACTAAAAGCTGCGGGAACTGGTGAGTTGTTTAATTGAAAGGGCATATATATTTGGCGCTAATATGTAAGAGCGACAGAGGGCAGCATAGTGAGGGAGCCCAAATCAAGCAAGGGGGCATCAGAAAGGTGTAGGGTTTCATCACCCCTGAGATCATTCTTGCAAGAGTGGGTTAAAAAGTGAACTATAAGCAAACTTTCGGTAAAGAATTGGGTAAAAAGCCAGACAATTTGCAATTGGTTTTGTAGAGTAATTCATGACAAAATCCAATAGATGCAAGTGACTGATTCTATGGGAAATGTCTGCTTTTTGAAGGCAGCACTTAAAAAAGACTGATTTATTTTGGACAAAATAGCATGAATTCAGGGGTTTCAACCTTGAGGCCTCCTTTCCTCCTTGCTCCCTGTCCTCCCAACTGCCTCCTTTCATACCAAGAATACCCACTCAATCCCCCACCACATTCACACACACACACACACACACACACACACTAAATCACACACTTAACTGGGACTCTCGCGACTTCTCCTCTGGGTCCCGCTGTGCCTGTCAGACCCTGCACGCACTCGTGTGCATCACAGGTGCTGACAGTTCGATTTAGAAGACCGCTCGGAGCGGTCTCCGATCTGTCGCTGATTGCTCTTTCTAAATCGGTCTTTTTTTAAAATCGATTATTAGTAATCGATTTTTTTCACTTAGTACCAAGTCACCAGCACATTATCATGATGCCTTTCCCCCACAACGTATGCGAGTATAAAAATCATTCTCAC
Source organism: Ambystoma mexicanum (assembly GCF_040938575.1). Taxonomy (NCBI): domain Eukaryota; kingdom Metazoa; phylum Chordata; class Amphibia; order Caudata; family Ambystomatidae; genus Ambystoma; species Ambystoma mexicanum. The sequence goes on along the minus strand of NC_090929.1, from coordinate 1,577,340,621 downwards.
GCTGGCTGTGCCCATACATTTCCATACTGGCCGTACCTATATATGCCAGTATTCCCCTATAAGAACATACTCATGTTTGTTTTGGGCAAAATGCCAGTTATAATGCCATAAGAAAACTTGTCAAAGTTGTCTCTGCCAATATACGCCAGTACTCTCATGTAAGAACATGCTCCTGTTGGCTTTGCCATAAAAATATCCCAATGCTCAATAAGAAAACATGTTCAAACTGGCTGCTCCAGCGCAGGCCAGTCCAGAGAAGTAGCAACACTTATCATGTTTGCTTCATCACAGTTGGGCAGTAAATAAATGTCATGCCATATTAAGTAATAGCTAGAGTGACTTCACCAAAATGCTAGTCTTGCAATCAATGATATAGCAAGCATGATACATGTGATTACGTGGTTAGAATCATATTTTGGTGCATCCAGTCTAGCCTTTCTTACTGTGACATGACATTTTCTACTAGGCATCTATGACACAGTATTATAAATGCAGAGTAAATAATATCTCCCCTGACCACCACCCCAATCAAATCAGCTTCCTAGGGCTGGCTCAATCCCAACACAAGCACACACACATTTACTCACTAATTCAAACACACATGCATGCAGCATTCACACAAACAGCATTCATTTTAAAAAGCATTCACACATCATTCACTCACTCATTCAGACACATTCACATTCACTCGCTCATTTACACAGCATTAATTTCAAACAGCATTCACTCGTTCATTCAAACATACATTCATGCAGCATTCACTCACTCATTCACACAACATTCATTCAAAAATAAATGTGCACACAGCATTCACACTCTCAGTCACACTTGCACGCACCCAACTACACATACATCATATAATTGCTCATTCTCAAATGTATACATACAGGCACACATAAATACATTTTGCACTACCCCAGCGGCGGTCCGGGTCCGGCATCAGCCCGACACTGCCTACTGTGACAAGAGCCCTCCAGCTCCCATGGACAATAATTGGAACCAGGAAGTGCCCTTCTGGATTGTGGGAATATGCGTGCAGAAGCCATAGCGCTACTTTGCTGGTTCTCCTTTGCGTATAGATGTGCAGAGAGGTGCAGGACCGCTCCACTGCACATTCAGACATGCAGTTCCCCAGCATGCATCCCCAATGGGCCATGCAATGCTGGGGAAACAAAACACCTGCAGCCTTGCATGGTCCATTGGACATGCACGCTGGGGAACATAAACTGTCAAAAGTAAACCATGTTTCCCTTTGGAAGTTTAAACTGGGTGACAGCTTGGCCTGGATGCCCTGTGGCCTGGTGCACTATATAAATAAAATAAATACAAATACAAATTGTGTGTCGGTGACACCTCACCCATTATGGCAACCCTGAAAATGACATTGAATATATTTTACACTCACCTCAGTATGGTGCGGATCGTGCTCTTCCCAAAAACCGCCTCCTCTGATAAGGGCCAATCGGCTACTGTGCACAAGAACAGGAACCTGGAGCACCCCAGGCGCTTCCTGGTTCCTGAACATGCAGACAGGAGCCAGAGTGTCACTTTCCCCAGCACCTGACTGAGTCAGGATGTGGAGGGAGGCACTGGAGCACCCCCTTGCACATCCAGACATGCAGTTCCCCAGCTTGCATCCCCAATGGGCCATGTAAGGGTGCAGAAGATAAACGCTAAACGCTCAAGCCATGCATGGTCTATTGGACATGCAGGCTGGGGAACATTAACTGTAAAAGGGAAACTATGTAATTAGCAAGGGTATGGGCGATCAGCACCCCTTTGCCCATAATGTTATTGTAAGGTAGTACTTGTATGGTGCCTAGCTGATATTGTCATGGCCGCAAAGCACCTTGGTTGCCTGGGAGTTTGATAGAATAGTCTGAACATGCATGGCAAAACAGTGCATTGCATTGCAGATAAACAATTTGTTATGTTATAAATATTATGCAGCATGCGAAAGACGGTTTTTGTCAGAGAGGACAAGTATTGTATCTTTGCTTTTAGAAGTGTTATGTTTTGGGTACAGGATGCGGAATGGAGACGGTCCTTCCACTTAACAATTTGACATACTTTTAATCTTGTTTCTACCAATTCTTCACTGGGGTGGCTGGGATCAGTCAGCCCTGGAACGACCCTTCAAAAAACATAATGTAGGGTGAATGCAAATTATCAAGGTACAAGGTCTGGTCCTTGCACCAATAATACATGGAACTAAACCCTTATTGGAGGTTAGTCGAGGACACTTGTATTGGTGTTGCCATGTAGTAATGCATTAGTAGGTTTCTTTCATGCATTGATCTGACACTTTTATCATATACTGCTGTAAGAAACTTTTTTATTGAAGCATTTTTTAGCATTCTTTTTTTTATAGTTGTACGTACATTTAAGACAAAACATACAATTGTGAAACGATCGTTGGTAACAAAAAATGTATGTATATATCACACATACATCTATTTGCACTTCCGTGCTGGTATATAACATTTCACTACAAACCAATTCTTATAACACAAATCTTAACGTGTTTAAGCATAATACAACACAAGCATAACATAAATGAATTAGTGTGTGCATCGTATTTTTGACTACACTAATGTCATACTGCAGACAAGTTAGTGGCAATCCTGGGTCAATGTCAGGGTATAGTTCCCTCAGTGTTTTATGGACTGTGTAGAAACAGTTGTTGCTGTGTCCATGGACGTTTCGGCTGCATTGAAGGCTGCCTTCTTCTAGGCCTCGTATTGTGTCTCCCTTGTAAGAGCACCCCAGTGGGGTGGGTTGGTCTCGACTTAATTTCACTGAATGGTTTGGGAAGTCTCTGTTGTTACTGTGAAGACCATTTTCATTGCTGGACCATAAACGCGGACCAAAGATAGGTGACACATGTGGTCCTCGATTCTTTCTGTGGCGCGCTGGCTTTAGGTGCTGAGAACTCGAGCAGTCTGGACTGTTAGTTGCCAGGGGCCGAGGGCAGCTCTTGAAATTGCAGTTCGAATGCCAAGCAACATGGGAGACACCGGCTGTGTTCGGTTGGTTCCTTGCGAAAATTAAAAAAAAGGTAGCAGGCTACCCTCTCTAGAAAGAACATGGCATGATAACCTGTTCTGTGGTTTTTCCCACTTTGAGAATCCACAGGCATCGCTTTTTGCTGAACTTGGGGTTGGTCACCCTAAATTACTTGGGGGAACCCAGACATGGACCTCTTGCTCACTGTGCTCAGAGAGGCACAGCTCCACCTCACTGATGAGGCCCAACAAGTCTGAAATATGTGTCTGGGGTTGCTGTTGGTACTCTTGTTCAAAGGAGGTTTGCCTGGCATTTCGGTGCTGGACTGCCCTTGTGGGTGGGACAAAGACTGATATGCAAATGGTGTTCCTCCTTTGTGAAAAGTACAATCAGCAAAAAGCGATGGCTGTGGACTCTCAAAGTGGGAAAAAAAACACAACAGGTTAACAAGACAAGTTCTTTCTAGAGAGGGGCACCTGCTACCTTTTTTTTAACCTTTTTTTATCATCAGTCTTAGTGTTCAAGTTTATTTGGTTCCAGCACCAAAGGGGCAAAGGGTCATCACTGTCTCAAGGGGCCTTTGGAGAATGACCAGGGGGCAGAAACACAATGTACCTGGTGCTGAAGAGGTTCTTGGTGCTTCACAACGTCAAGGCAGTTCCAGGGTGCTTCGCAGCTCTTGAGACAGAGTTAGTGGCTGGAGACAGCTGCAGGTGCCAGGCTGGACAGACGTCTGCAGGCTGTCCGGAGTGGTGGCTCAGGGCAGAGAATCATTGTCTCTGTGCTGGTTAGTGGATCTGGAATGCTGGTTAAGGCGGCTCAGACAGCTCTTGTGACTGTGGCGTGACAACAGTAAGCGGTGCAGCTAGATGCTGTTCGAGTACTCAACTGTCTCGAAAATGTCCTTAAAAGATGGACGCTGGATGATGCTTGTATGGCAATCCTCCTAGCTTCTTCTCAGGGCTTGGGTCCTTTCAAGGCAGACGGCCTAAAGCTCAGGAGAGTAATTGCAGGCAACAGTCTTGTCCTTTGTCCAGAGTCTCTCCGGCACTTCCCACCTAGGAAGCTTGCTGGCAGAACCTAGTAGGGCACACTGTGTGCTGGCTGGGTACCGGTTCTGGAGCTGCTGGATGGGTCTTCTGACTCCGGTATCTCCCTCTGTTCCCTGGGAGATGTTTAGGGGAGAGATCTTGCTTCGCTCTTGGAACTCCCGGCCTTCCTTCACTGGCAGAAGATGTAAGGTAGACTGGACCTTCAGCTCAGGTCCAAATGAGTCCTTCTTCTTACTCCTTTCGAAGTCTTCAGATGATCAGTCTAAGTGAGGGGTTCAGCGTTTTTTTAAAGCCAAATGGGCCCCAGTGATTGGTGCAGGCAAAGCCCACCTTAATGAACCAATCTTGGGTCCCCACCAACAATCTTCTGTTATGCATGAGGTCAGGACCAGTGTGCTCGGCAACAGGACAGACAAGGGGTGACAACATATACCTAAGTGAACAAAAAGTGGTTGTTCCTAGAGATGTAGGAACTCCCGTCCCCTGCACACTATCTGGTATCTGTGGAGCAGATCAGTAATTCAGTGTTATTTATATATAATTTCACATTAACAATTTGATGCATTAAATGCAGTCCATGGTTCAGTTGGTGGGGGAGTAGGAGTAAATACCCAGCTCACAAGATTTCATGTAAAAAACAATTCATACATTTATTTATACAGTGTTTTTAGGCCCAATGCGTTTCGAGTATAAACTCTTCTTCAGGGGCAGAATCATATTTTACAAAATTCTCGAAAAAGATAGAAAAGAGTGCATCTTAGTATAGCTGCATATGTAGTGTGCATTACAATTTTATTTCGATCATTATTTATTCGATACAAAACAACTAATTAAATGTCAGATGTATGCAACAAGTATGGTAAAGCTAGTGGGATACAGTCAGCTATTTCTAACTGCAGTAGAATTACTTGTAAGAGGATTTTAGACATGGCTTCTAACCAATCTAGTATGTAAAAAGAGGGGTCCTAGGACGGCAGAAAGAGAAATCTGAAAAAATGGAGGAACGATTGAACAATGTAACTTACCAACTATGGTGGTCACGCAGTTGAAAAGAAGTATCCAATGGAACATAAAGTGGAAGCTCTGGAGTGATCATTTGTCTCAACGCTAAAGAAATGAAACATGTGTAAACCCCAAATACTGAGAGGAGTAACGCTAAGGAGAGAGAAGAGAAGAAAAGTCTCTACTTACAACAAGTTCAGAAAAAGTCCTGACGGACGGACCCATGCAGGATAAAGAGGGATTTTCAAAAGATAACACTCAGTAGGCGATACTTCAAATGAGTAAAGTCATCTAAAGGGGGAGAAAAGGATAAGCTAATGCTTATTAGGGTGAAGAGAACGTACTGGTAAGACTGACAGAATCAGTCATTGCACTTACTTGATACTGTTCAGAGAATCCGTGCAAGCGATCATGGTGTGCCGCGTCTCACCGGAGGAGGATGCAGTACACTCAATGAGCGCCTTCTTAAATACCTGATACTTGAATGACGTATGCACAAAACATGTGCGTAGGGAACTGTCTCTACGCGCATGCGTAACACCAAGACTAAATGATTGGACCACGTCATGGACCTGACGACACGGAAAAGTCAGCGTCAGAATTTCATGACAACAAAATAACCGCACATGCGCGGGATGGAGAATAGACTGAATTTAGAGTAAGGAAAATGTAAAGACGTATTTTTAAACAATGGGAGAAGATGCGTGTTAATCAGCATAAAAATATGAGTGATAATAGAGATACGTCATAAATCTGACGACACGGAAAGACTGTTGTCTGAATTTATGTATACAAAAACACCGCTCAAGCGCGGAATATAACGAGGAACGTCAAGTGAGCACACATACTTAAAAGGATAGTAAAGGAGAGAATAAGTAACCCATACTCATATGGATGTGAAGAAAGTTTGCGTGAGAGGAGATATGGTGGAGTCTAGTCCGTAGAAACTACCAGTCCTCTAGGTGTACATTAGCTTTAGAGTAACAGACGTCTGTTGGCATAATGAACACTTATCTAACATGCAAAACACAAATGGCCCCTTGTTCACATATATATTTCACCATATGTGGTAACATTTTTAAACATTTCCAAATCAGATATAACATATCTCCACAAGGTGACCTAATGTTAACAGTTTTTGTCAAAACAAAAATAACCTCCACCATTTTAGGTGTAATTTGTAAAACAAATGCAAGTGCATATTACACAGGGATTTGGTCATAGCAAAGGGAATGCAATCCTAAACAACATCATCCACCAAATGAGGTGTATTTTGTAAAACATATGCAAGTGAGTTTAACACTGAAATTTCTGAAATTTCACCATAGCAGAGGGTAATGTAATACTAATGAGTGATAATGGGAACTTGTGGTAAAATGAAATATTCATCACAGGTAGGGTCCTAGATAGTAGTCCTCAGTCATACCAAGGGGAGTGAGTGAGTCTAGGCAAAGTATACAAAAAGGTTATCTCTGTGAAAGCAGTCTTTGTAGATCTCCTCCTCTGGCAAGTGGGTGTACTACTTCTAGTATCACCATCCTCATTTGAGCGACTGTATGTTGGTGGTCCCTAAAATGTCTGTACACTGGGGATTTGATGTTTTTGGTGTGAATATTAGACTTGTGCTCAGTCCATCGTTCCTTGGCCTTTCTGGTAGACTTCCCTACATAGTATTTCCCACAGGGACAGCGCAGAGCATAAATTACATTTTTGGAATCACAAGTTGCAAATTGTTTAAGATGGATTTTCTTCTCGATGTTACCATGTCGAATATGATCTCCTTTTTTTACGTTAGAGCAATGTTGGCAATTGAGACAAGGGTAAGTATAATTTTTGGGTTTGGACATGAGGGGTTGGTTGTTTGATTTCCGGTTTTCTGCTTTGATCAATTTGTCACAAAAGTTTTTTCCTCACTTGTATGCCAGCATCAGGGGTTCCGGGAAGAGGCGATTCAATTGTGGGTCTGTTTTAATTATATCCCAGTTTTTGTGTATAATCCGCTTGATCTGAAAAGTCTGACTAGAGTACTTGCGTGAATGGATTTAGGTGGTTCTTTCATCTTTGATCTTTGGCTCTAATAGGTCTTCACGGCTTTGTGCTTCCGTTCTTAGTATGGCTTTGTTTATCAGATCCTCTGGAAAACTCCTATCTTTGAATCTGGACTTCATAGTGGTGTACTCATCCTGTAGTCTGTCTACTTCTGATGTGATTCTTTTGACCCTGAGTAGTTGGCTGTATGGTAGGTTTTCTTTTAAATGTTTTGGGTGGAAACTTTGAAAATGAAGGGTGCTGTTCACATCAATTGGTTTCCTATAGATTTGAGTTTTAAGTCTTGTGCTGGTTATTTCAATAGTGACATCAAGGAAATTCACGCTCGGTTTGCCAATGTCCATTCCAAACTGAATTCTCTCATTATAATTGTTTAGATATTCCCAAAATGTTCGAAGTTCTTGCTCAGTTCCTCTTCAAATTCCAAAAATATCGTCAATATATCTATACCAACTTTTGATTTTATCTTTCCACATTGGTTCATTAAGAACATGAGTGCACTCGAAACAATACATAAATATGTTGGCGAAGGAGGGTGCGACTGATGACCCCATAGAGGTACCTGAGGTTTGCAAAAAGAATTGTCTGTTGAATCTGAAGTAGTTATTAAAAAGGATGATGTTGATAAGTTCTATTGCCAATACTTTGTGAATATTTATTTCCCCATGTTTTAGTAAAAACCATTCTAGTGCTTCAATACCTTGGTTGTGGGGAATTGAGCTGTATAGGCTGCTTACATCCATTGTAAAGAGTAGCAGGTTGGGTTCATCCATTTTTAAATTCCTGATGTTTTGTAAGAAGTACGTGGTATCCTTTAGATAAGTTTAGGTTTTTTTAATCAAAGGTTGGAGTGCGGTGTCAAGATAAACTGCCAGGGGATGAAAAATGCTTTCTGTGCCAGCAACAATCAGTCTAAATGGAGGGTCTATTTTGTTTTTATGTATTTCTGGGAGGCCGTAAAAGACCGGTGTCACTGGATTTTTGTTAATCAGAAATGTACTGATTCTGTCAGTCTTACCAGTACATTCTCTTCACCTTAATAAGCTTTAGCTTATCCTTTTCCCCCCCTTTAGATGACTTTACTCATTTGAAATACCGCCTACTGAGTGTTATCTTTTGAAAATCCCTCTTTATCCTGAATGGGTCCGTCCGTCAGGACTTTTTCTGAACTTGTTGTAAGTAGAGACTTTTCTTCTCTTCTCTCTCCTTAGCGTTACTCCTCTCAGTACTTGGGGTTTACACATGTTTCATTTCTTTAGCGTTGAGACAAATGATCACTCCAGAGCTTCCACTTTATGTTCAATTGGATACTTCTTTTCAACTATGTGACCACCATAGTTGGTAAGTTACATTGTTCAATCTTTCCTCATTTTTTCAAATTGCTCTTTCTGCCGTCCTAGGACCCCTCTTATTACAGACTAGATTGGTTAGAAGCCATGTCTAAAATCCTCTTACAAGTAATTCTACTGCACTTAGAAATAGCTGACTGTATCCCACTAGCTTTACCATACTTGTTGCATACATCTGACATTTAATTAGTTGTTTTGTATCGAATAAATAATGATCGAAATAAAATTGTAATGCACACTACATATGCAGCTATACTAAGATGCACTCTTTTCTATCTTTTTCGAGAATTATGTGAAATATGATTCTGCCCCTGAAGAAGAGTTTATACTCGAAACGCGTTGGGCCTTAAAACACTGTATAAATAAATGTATGAATTGTTTTTTACATGAAATCTTGTGAGCTGGGTATTTACTCCTACTCCCCCACCAACTGAACTATGGACTGCATTTAATGCATCAAATTGTTAATGTGAAATTATATATAAATAACACTGAATTACTGATCTGCTCCACAGATACCAGATAGTGTGCAGGGGACGGGAGTTCCTACATCTCTAGGAACAACCACTTTTTGTTCTCTCATTTATCCAACCTAGTTGCCAAGGTTGAGTTTTGCCCCCACACCTCAAACAAACCTTAATCTCTAAAAGGTTACCATAAACCCATCTTGTGAGTTTTTTCCAAAACATAGGTGTGCCCTGGTGTTTGTGCTTATTTGCTTAACATATACCTAAGTCCCACCCATCTTCCTGTCTGCTGTAGTTCAAAATGTCTCCCTGGTTAACTGAGCCCTCTGTGAGTCTTGTTTAAAGTGCAGGGTTCCCTTGAAATCTGTTCTGGGTGCAGATTTCCTGTCTTCCACAAACCACATACTTCTCCCCCCTGAAAGGGGTCGGCTCTGCAGGGGTTTGCCTACAGTGAATAGTGGACCCAGACATGCATGTCACTGCCTTTCATACAGAGGGGTGGGAACTAGCTCCAAGTTCGCACATTGCATACCAACGGGGTGTTAGTCCCACCTTTCCTGTTTTGTATTCCGGCAACCAAGCCCCTTCAGGCTTGCTTCAATTATCTCTCATAGGTATGCACTGCCACCAGCCGGAGGACAAAGGAAATGCAGATCCATAGAGCCTTTGATATTTAAATTAGGCTGCCCAAGCTTGAGGAAGGTGTGCCTTCCCCTTTCTTGGAATGTTTTTATGTACCCCGGGCTGTCACATTCCAGATGAATATGACAGGGGACGACAGCGCATGTAGGCTGTGTTTTCCCGGAGTACATGTGACTATGAGTTTTGTGTGTGAAGCAGATGAACTGTGCATGGAATGGCCTCGCACATTTCTCAGAGGCTGATCTCCCATCATTCATTTTCATTAATAAAAAATCAAAAAAGCCCAGGCGAGTGTATTGTGCCCGTGCGGATGGTCGAATTCCTCACAATGACCGGTGCCTATTTGAATCAGAACCCCACAAGGAATTAATTTATACTCCTGGGCCACACCTCCAAGCAGGAACCCACACCATTTTGTCTGAACAAAATGCGCTGAGACAAGTTCAACCCCCAAGTCACCCACTGAACAAAACTCCTAAGCTTCATTGTGGATAGCAATCTATTCTTCCAACACCACATCATGTAAATCTCTCAAATGGTTTTGCATCAGAACTCTTTACTCCACAATACGTAGCCCTTCATCCCGCTCCGGGACATCCGAATAGAGGTGTAGGCGATAGTGATATTGCATTTCAATGAAGATGACACTCTCCTCGCAGGGTTCCCAACTGCTTCCCCTAATCCCTCTCAAAAGCAGCTCATCATGTCACAGCTCGCCACATCCCCAGCTCTAGGCAAAATGACTGCATTAACCCCACCTTTCTTGAATTACACGGGCTCACTATCCTGGCTATTATCTGGTTCAAAACCACATGCCTCACCTGCAAAGCAACCACAGCTGGTACGCTGGCATACCTTATATCCCAACTAAAAACAACGGGTGGCACCTGGTGATCTCACAGTAACTCCCCCTCCAGACCGATTGGCTCGTATGAAGAAAACCTGGAAACAGTCCTTCTCGTGCAACACTGGCTATTGTGTGCACTTCCCCATCTGTATATTGTACTGTGATATGCATTACTAATGTTTACTTTATGACTTGTTAAAATCTCACTACCAGTATGTTGCTCTATGACTTCTACAGCACGGTCTTGCTCCTGCGCTAAGTTCACGCCATAAAAATATGACAATAATAATATAATGATTATTATAATGATTATTATAATTATGATTATTATTATTATTATTACAAAATGTCAGCAGTGAGGGATTACTCAACTGAGCTGTTTTACAGGCGTCTTGTACATTTGGTGCATCAAACCTGTAAAAATAGTTTAGTACAGTAGTCTCTCATGATATGTGGATGTCAGCATGGACTGAGGTAGATGAGCACTTGGTCAACCAACATGGGGGCCATGCATCAGGAGGGGTATTGGGCTGTGTCTAGGACGTGATCATCAACCCCAAACAAACTGGCTGCAAACGATGCTCTGCAGTACTTGAACTGCACAATAGTAAGCATGAGAGCAGTATAACGCTATGCATGCTAGGCAGTCCCAAGTGAGGGTGTTCAAATGCAAGGAAAAAAGTATGCTGCTATGAGTGTAATTGCAAATAGCAACCTTTGGCAGAGCTCATCAGAAATGACATAACTAGCTTCTCTGCCGATTGGACGAGGGGTGCTGCACAGTCTGTCACATCAGGCACATGAGTGTCGACGCCGGAGTACGGCCAGCCAAGCAAAAAGACACTGCTTCACCTGAGGCAAAGTAGCCAGCATGCATACACGCTGTCTTCCATTTCCAGGGAACCCAACTGCAGATGAGGGCTCTGCAACTCTCTACCTGCACATTATCTTTGCATTTGCTGGACGTACCATGCCAAATGGTGCATTACATTGCACACATCCCAAAAAGACAGAAATCTTGTCATCCAGTTGTTTGAAACTATTTGCCACACCAGGTGGGGGAGGATCTCCCAGGTGGATCATGCATGAGTGCATGTATAAAGTTATTTGGTAACATATTTGGTAAAGGGTACCCCAATTAGGCCCTACCTACATCATAGTGCTGTTGAGATGGGTCTCTAATTCCAAATTGAGGGGGATGGGAACTGCCCATTTGATGTGCCTCCCACCCCTTTCATCACAGGCTCTTCTGCCAGATCCTCTTTGAGGGTGAGAAGCTCCTGTGCTCACTCCTCAGCTTCACCAACATTGTCTGGAATCCTTTTGTGGTCGCTGTCGAGAGTCTTTCTCGGAGATGGAGGATGTGTGACGCTGAACAAATGTGACTTAGGACGTGCAAGTCGATCAAAGCAGCAACTCTGATAAGTACTCATGGCCATCTGCTCCGGTCGCATGGCCCATCCATTGAAGATTGTACGTGGTATGCTGCAAGCTATTAGTAGAGATGGTGGCAGAAATGGGATACATAATAGAAAAAAAGATTCTAGTTTTGGATGAAAGGGTGAGTTTGGGCAAATGCTTAAATAAATGGCTGGTTTGGGCACAGCCAGGTCTTAAGGGCTTTTCTGAAAAGAGGCTGGTCTTCCAAGGAGAAGATGCTGATAGGAAGAGTGTTCCATATTGTAGGGGATTGTACAGTGGGTACAATGTCCTTTCATCGTGGGACATTTTTTCGCCGGATTTTTTACTTCAAATATTTTATCGAAAAAACCCATCAAATTTGTGTTGGGGGGGTTAAAAAATTATATTTATGGGATGTGGGTTTTTGGTAATAGATATAAACTGAAAGGGAATGAGGGTTGGGGGATCCCGCAAAAATAAATGAAAAATAAATTTGATGGGTTTTTCCGATAAAAAATGTGCAGTAAAAAACCCAGCGAAAAAACATCCCGCGATTAAATGACATGGAACCGTACGGAGAATGCATAACTGCCAATCAGCTTGGTTCTATTCACCAGGGATTCAGGTGGCCCAGGACATTTCCACTGTAGGAATGTGGGTCCTTTTTTGTGTAGGGCTCGGTGATTGATGCTTTGAAAGTGCTGGGAAAATGTGTTCTCTGCCGCAAGTGTGAGAGGAGCATGGCTGATAAGCTTTGTACTCGTCGCAGTGTAGCTAGATCGGTTATCAGAGTCCCCAGGCAGAGCGCATTGGCATAGTCTATGCATGACAAGATAATTGCAATCATTGCATTTAACCTTCGTGGAAAAGTTGGGAATGGGAAGGTGCAGCAGTGGATGCATAGATGATGAAATGAACCACCAACTTCATATAGACTGGAGGGGGTTAGAGCTAGGATAGATTCCATGAGGCAGCAACCGTGTGTCCATCCTCATCCTTTGTCTGGGGTGGATAGCTCAGGGGCAACGTGCTCACCTTGGAAGCAAGATGACACGGAGCAACACAGGTCCGATTCCCGGGTCCACGCTTAGAAACCTCCGGATATTAAGCGCGTTATAAATAACCTACCATATCCTCATATGACTCATCTTCGTCACCATCCAGCCTAGGGTCCCATACTAAACATCCACTCATTCCTTCTGAAAGCACACATGTGTACATTGCACAGTGTGCACACCCTGGAACGCAGGATATATTGGCTTTGGTCAGTACTGGTTAGATTCCTTGTTTCCACCCCAGTGCTGTGTTTTATCTCCTCCTGTCCGATGACGTGAGAAAGAAAACTTCACAAATTCGGTTACAAGTCTTGCACTCTTGGCCCTGTGCTGGGCAGCGCTGTTTGCCAGAAGTCTACAGGGCAAAGGGCCTGTTTGTAAACCTAATCACACCTTGATGGGAAGAGTTTGCTGAAGTTGCTCACACACCGCACTCCGGTGCTGCTCTCTCTTTGCGGCAGATCAATGTGTGCCATTCCTTTGTTCCTCTATCTGAAGGCTGCATGGGGATTTTGCCAGGTTACCATGGAAATATCAATGCAAAGAAAGGAGTTTAGACATGAAGCGCACAGCCCTCGGGGTGCTCTTCAAACATTGATCAGAAACAAACATAACTGAAAGAATGTTCTGATGTTTGGTAGCTGCCTTGGGTAGTGGTACATACTTGTCACTGAATGCCTTTGCAATCAGAGCAACCAGCCAATCAGAGTGTAATATCAAAAGTACTGGTTTATGAGTTACAGTTAATACATTCTACAGATAACCAATAGTCTAGACCATAATACTGAAACTAGAATCCACCTCATGTGACTGATTGGCATTGCCCAAACAAAATCCTAGATCAGTGGTCCACATCTCTTGCCCTTTAACCAACAAACCTACCAGGTGTTCCGGATGGCCACTGAATTCCTCAATGATTTCGGTTTGGCGCCATGGCAATCCATAGCATGCCCATTTATGTCATGACTACTCCTGCTGGGCATCCTGAAAAGCTGGACAGTTTTGACCAATTGGGCTTGCCCGCCCCTAGATACTTAGCAGTAATTGCCATCGCTGGACCTCTCCTACATACATGCCAACCCTCCCGATTTAGGCGGGAGACTCCCGATTTTTCGTGAAAAAAATATTACTATTTTTCATGTTCTCCCACCTAAAATACTTCGACCCCCAATGCATCCCTATGGGAAAATGTGAGACTCCCGATTTCTCGGATTAAATCTCCCGCCCAGGTGAGTCGGAATGTTGGCATGTCTGCTCCTATAGTCCCAGTACTTACTTCCCTGAGAGGGGACAGCACCTCGTGAGGCAGGTTCCCGCTCCCTTAAACTTCACATCTGTAACTCACCTCCCATGAGCCGCTTTACCCCCCTCTCAGATGCCTCCACAGTTCCAATTTACATTTCACCTCAGACCTTTCCCCATGTAGCCAGGCCGCGTTCACATGTAAGTGGGCAAATGACCACCATGTGCTTGTCGCGATTATGTTGAAACCTTTTTGAAGAGAGGCTTCCTTCGCCCTCAGTGGACATATTTCGATCATTCACAGCTCCAATGAGTTCATGTTTTGCTTACACCTGATCCGCGACATCCTTTGTTGTAAAAAATTACATCATGAATTATTGTGAATCTCCGCAAGTAAGTCATTAACCACTCATTATTTATTTCCCACGAGGCCCTTGTTTCGGTGAAGAAAATTAGAACTTCACGGCATTCCTCGGTGACCTAATTAAGTTCATTACGTCTCGTGCTGAAACTGGTAGTGGCGAGAAACAGAAGAAGTCTCTGCAATGCTTCCCATCACAAGCGTCGCAGCCATCTTGTGTCGACTTCCTATTGTCAGCTGCTTACAGCAGCCTAGCAGAATTCCAGAGGATCAACAAATAGTGTGTGGAATTAGGTATATTTGCTCTTCCACTTAACAGCACACTTCTTCATATCGCTCTTCATAGCTGAGAGATGTGAAGTTCTCTGCGCTCTCTCATCCGTGTAAAACGTCACTTCTAGTGCAAGCCGATTCTTAGGGGAACCCAACTCACTCAGTGCCCAAAAACAAGTTTCCAAAGCAAAATCATTAAGAAAACAAAAAAAATCCTTTATATTGATATTTGAATATTTGTGTTTACATGTGGGTTTTATGTTCAGCTAGCTAGAATGCAACTGGGAGCAGCACTTGCATTCGAGTGTATATTGTGAGTTGTACAGATTAGAGTTGCATAGTTGAGTGATGTTGACACAACGCTTCATGGCATTTGTAAAGGTGCCAGGACAGATATTGGTATGTGTAGAGTAGATGGCCAGTACAGCTTTTAGCAAACTCATGTTGATAGTCAATCTCTATTATTTGCGAGTGCTCAGTAGTCATTTGCAGTGTGTTAGTGGTGCACAGATGTGTCACTCAACGAATGATGAAATGCAGTGAGGTGTAACTTTGAAAGTGTCCATGTCACTCAACTGTGGTACTTTAATCTGCATGAACCAGCATATTCAGATACCAATATAAAGTACATTTTTAGGAAATAGGTGGTCAGTGTGGACTGTTCTACGTCAGATGTTTTGTAAGTTCTTTATATTTACAGTGTAGATGTTCCCTTGTGCTGGGGTGGACGGGGGACCAAAAGAACATTACACATTTTCCGCAAACCCAACCCTTTTCTTACAAGCACATTTTAAAATAAAATAGGTTACCACACAAAAGCGGCCTAGGGTGCAGAGGCCTACTGGGAAATCTCCACAGCGCCCGATAGGCCAGTCCACCCCTGACCAGGGTATAGAGGCCCAGGGTGCAGAGGCCTACTGGGAAATCTCCAGAGCACCCGATAGGCCAGTCCACCCCTGACCAGGGTATAGAGGCCCAGGGTGCAGAGGCCTACTCAGAAATCTGCAGAGCGCTCGATAGGCCAGTCCACCCCTGACCAGGGTATAGAGGCCCAGGGTGCAGAGGCTTACTGGGAAATCCTCAGAGCGCTCGATAGGCCAGTCCACCCCTGAAATGGGTATAGAGGCCTAGGGTGCAGAGGCTTACTGGGAAATCTTCAGAGCACCCGATAGGCCAGTCCACCCCTGACCAGGGTATAGAGGACCAGGGTGCAGAGGCCTACTGGGAAATCTCCAGATTTCCCTGTAGGCCAGTCCATCCCTGACCACGGTCTAGAGGCCCAGGGTGCAGAGGCCTATTGGAAAATCTCCAGAGCGCCCGATAGGCCAGTCCACCGCTGCCCTTGTGTGATTAATGAATCGTCTGCCGCAGTGGAACCTGAAGCTGCTCTCGTTGAGGTTCCTGTGATGGAGTTTGGGCAGCCCGGCATCTCTACACGTTGCTGGCAATGGTGGAGGGATCAGGGGGTCACCCTTGTGCATTGGCACAAGTTGTCCTTTGCAGACACTTATCTGGATTGTGTTCGACACGGGGCTCTTGCAACCAGCGCGGGGGGCAAAGGGCTGGCACTCGGGGTGAGCCAGTCACCTTTCAATTGATGTGACTACACTAACAGTCATGCATGATGCCAGACATTCAACTGAGCCCTCTAGGTTTCCTATTGTCTCTGGGGATATATTCTACACTGAGATCAATGGGTGGGATATTGACCCCAATGGCCCTTCCCTTTCAGAGTTTTGTGGTGGTCTACAGAGGCAGAAGAGGATACATATTAATAATAACAGACGGTAAAATAGATTCCCAATAGTTTCCTGGGGTGGGGGGGGGGGGTTCAGATTCCAGCTGGGTGCCTCTTCTAATTATGTCGCAATAATATTGTTGCAAGCAAGTGTTTAATCCAGGGCTTCTAGCCTGAATTAATCACTTGGACTTCTTGAGTTCCCTAGAGTGGTGGGGCCTGGGTCTGACCTGATCATTTTCATACATGACAATATTATCATTGCTATTCGGGAGACACTAGTACAGTTCTGGTTTTAATTTTGCATTTTCGGACTTGTAGTTCTAAGTGTCCCAATTATAAACCCAGCATTGCAAGTCCAGGGCTGGGCTAGTGTCTGCCGATTGGAATGGATAATGCTGGCATGAATGCATTTATCCAGCGTGCAAGGGCCAGCACAAGATATTCCAAAGAAAGAAAGAAAACACTGCTTTTCTAAACACTTTTGTCAAACACGAAAGGTCAGGAATTCTTCCCACCAAATACTCTGAGACAGGCAAGATTGGAGGAGTGGGATCCAAGTATGACATTAAGTAGTTTCTGCTCTAAATGTCCACAAAATGATGGATGATGGGTACTTTATGCACACAAGAAATCCCAGGACCATGATTACATACTAAAATGCAAATCATCCCAAGTTCAGGTTCTTTAAACCTGATTACGAGTTTGGCGGCAGCCATGGAGCAATTAGCACCATGGCTGCTGCCAAAACAGGCTACTTTACCGGGTCCCCTGAATGGGGAACTACCGGGCCATTCCAAGTTCGGAGGGCCCAGTAATTCCTCCCTCAGGAAACCGGGCCGGACCTTCCCCATTCCCATTTGAGCCACCATAGGGCTCAATGGGAATGGGAGAGGGAGCTAACAACGGGCCGATTACAACCGGCCCGTTGTTAGCTCCTGGTCCCCTCGCGGGACCCGGTAACGACGCCTGGTTTTGGCAGGCATCCTGACCGGGTCCCGCGAGGGGACCTCGTAATCGTGCGGAATGGTGTTAACGGGTCCGCATCCATTATCGGAACCTGTTAACCCATTCCGCACGGGTCGTAATGAGGCCCAATGTGTTACATTTATGTCTAGTATTATGAGACAGACAACACTGACTGCCTCTTGGGGGATAGTCATTTTTAAAATACAGGCCATTCTAATTTTAATAAACAATCAATCTTTTTTTAAAAAATGTATTTGTATTTAATCAAAAAAACAGATTTTTACTAAATTGAGGGGTTACTGTCAATCAGTTAATCTCTTTCTTACAGTTCTTAGAGTTCTGAAGTCCAAATTCTAAAGTGGTTCGTATCAGTTTTGTTGGGTCAAAAATCAAATGAGGTTGGGCAAAATCAGCATCAAGTCACGATGGGTTGATTTAGCTGAAATTTTATATGCTACATGATTTCGTAAGTCGCGATTAACCATTTAGTTGAGTCGCTGCTGATCAGTCTGCACCAGCATGTTGGTTCATCCATCAACACAAAGTCTGAGAAGGTGTTTTCTAAATAACACAATCTGATCTGTTGGTTCGCTGGACACTGGAGCAGCAGATGACGTACAGTTTCTGTTTCGGTTTTCGAGTTGCAGAAACCTTTTGAAATGTGCAACCTGGTTATAAAATCCTAACAAATGCATTTAAAAGAGTATGTTTAGGAAGGACAAGGAGAAAAAAGAGAGGCGCAGGATGATCCAGGGAAAGGAGAAGGTGGCAAGGAGCGGAAAACATTGTCACCAGGAAAAAGTCACCAGGTAGGAGACTTTCTTTCCTGCACACCTAAAAGCCTTCCTCCACATACACTAGGACAGGTATAATTTTCTACTATATAACTCAGTTGTAGAATATTTTGGGCTAGTGCTGGATTTTCTTTGGAGTGCATATTTGGGGAAGTGTCACCCCCTGGCGGCCCCTTCCCACGCAACGTTATCACTAGATACCGGGAAAATGCGGTCAAGACTAGTAGGAGCAGCATTAATATGAGTTCACGGGTGTTTCAATGCCTGTTCCTCTGCAGTGAGAACGTTTTTTGCAACGTTGTGATGGTCGTGGGTAGCTATGTGGATCCAGTAAGCTAAATGTTCTAAAGAGTGAAGTCAATTTTGTCTGATATTAACAACAAACAATTTTCCTGTTCTAACACAACCCACACACCTATATTGATAATAACACTATTAATCTGGGGAGGGGGCATTATCACTCTTCCCTAACACAATGTGTGGGCAGGTTGACTCGAATGACCCCTTTTGAGGTGTACACGGCTTCAATATGAATTTGACTGCCATCATTGCCAACTTTTATCTTCTGCCCAAAAGGTTGACTAGGGGCTGCATAAATTGCGAAAATTGTGCTACATAACAAAACATAGCATAATGTAACACCCTATGTTAGCTTTCATTATTTAGTTTGCACTTTTGGTGTTCCTTCTCTTTCTTTCATGTTGCTTTGAATTTCAATTTTAGTTTAAACGCCACATTCCTTTTCAAAGCGTCATTACTCAATTAATATTTGTCTTCACATTTCTCTAGGAAAAGCTCAATTGCTTTTATTGAACACAAAAAAGTGCATAATCTCTGTTAACATTTCAGCATGTGAGCATAAACTATTTCTTATTTAATAATGAGGTTATGTCAAAAATGTGTTGCTACTTGGATTGAATGATTGCGTCTGGATACAATTGTAAATTCCTCCACCGGAATCAAGCATTCTGCACTATAATAACTAATATTGACACACATCATTATTATTGAAAAGCGCCCTAGGAGCGGAAACACAGCAATACTACAACACAAAATAATATTTTGCTGAGTGCTTGCTCCTGGAAAAGTGCCCCATATTGTACACCTAACATTTTCATCACATCCCAAAAAGGGCATTATGACCCAACTAAGTAACTCTCATTGAATTCATCTTGGATGGACGGAAATCTATATTGGTTATAGCAGAATGCGAACCCTTGCTCTGCAAGCTGCAAGCCCATCTTTACAGCACGTTTTGAACCCAACAAGCAGTCTAACCATCTACCCACAGGATAAAATAAAGAACTTTGTTTCTGTGATTGAGGCTTTCTACTTGAATGGACCGATTTACAGGGCATATTCAGAAATTAAACATGCAGGTTTTTGATGCTCTGCCTTTAACTGGTGACCAATATATGACCAATTGTATGAAATAACCAACCCTTACTTTGCATAAAATGTCAGAGACATTAGTATTGATCTATTAGAAAGAACTTTGAGGATGATCCTCTGATTGGCCTCTCTTCAGTAGCAGTGGGTTTCAGGCTACAAATCAATAACTTGCTTGGCCTTTGTGGACAAATTGCTGAAGAAGGCAAACACTCAGTGGGAGAATTCTTCAATGTTCTCCTGTACCTCTCGATTGGCCTTTAAAGCCCACCCCCCCCCCCCCCCCCGTACCTAGAACAATGGTCTACAGATGATCTTGAAAATGTAATAGACAAGGGCACCTTATCTTTCCATAGACACAGGAATGCACCGGTCCATAACCTGCAAGTCACTGGTTAGAATGCTGGATGGGCCAATACATCCCTTCATTCTTTTAAGGTTCAGAAGAAGAGAACATTTGAGTCAGTATTATGTGTGCTCTAAAGACAGTTGAGGTTGAAGTGTGCGTGCTTGAAATAGTTTTTATGCACAGAATAGCCAGAAATCTGACCCGCTCCACCAAGAACCCAACCCACAAGACAACACAGTAAACAGTTTCTCATTCTCATTCTCAGGAGCTCACGATATGGATGCGCTCGCACTCCTCAAGGCGGTGAAGGAGCCCTGACCAGCATCAATTGTGGCAGTCCACGCTGACATCCAGTGCGATCTCACCAGTGCAATCTCATCACCGATTTCATCAATAGATCACTACCAGGCTTTGATTCACCGGTCTGTAGGGTATTTTGTGGAGATTTGGGCCTGACGGTATTTTATTACCGCCGAGAAATAACTTAGCAATAATCACTCTTTGTATTCAGATTTGGCCATGTGCAACAATAATACAATGGACATGCATTATTTCAGCACCCAGACCTGCATATTTGGTATACGTGGTTGGTGGTATTTTGGTGAGCATAATTCCCTTGTTTTATTTGTGGCCCCAATGTCCAGAATCCCTTATCTTCGCTTAGATTTTTCGTGTGATCACTAGAGAGACCTCAGACCTGCATTCTAGGGAAACCACAATTTCCAGGGATAGTGTTGGTGCGCCACCATGGGCAAACTCACTGACTTATCTACGACAGAGAGCTATATGTGGTAGTCTTGTGGTAATTTCCACTACCTTATATACGGTAGGGAGCTATGTTCAGAGAGTCTCTCTTCCCGTTGGCTCATGTACCTCCAACAAGTTATACTACAGTCACTCACAATTATTCATACTGATTCTGACATACACACATCTGTCTTAAAATGACCATTGCACTGTTTAAAAATCTCCCCACATCATTGGCATTGTAATGGTAAATAGAAAATAAACCACCCGTCTGTTTTCAAATATTTTCTGTATTATAAAATTTTCATTTAGACATGATCTCATTCTTCACAGCAATAAAAGGGAACAATCAAAGCATTTTCAATGACACACTGCAATTATAGTGGCGGAGAACAGAACTTAAATTGCAACATTAGCACTTGATTAAGACACGCACGGGACTTTCATTTTTCTACACTGACTGCATACTTTCGTGCACACACACAGCTCCCCCAGTTAGGTAATTACCTTATCTGTTCAGAGTCTTCTCTCTGTGAATGTGGCTCTCTTGGCTTAACTCCAACAAAAAGGAACGCTTGCCTTCTCAAGCCGGGGTCATTGCCTGGAATTCTCAGCTTTTTCAGATAGGACTGCCTCTGCCAGTGGAAAGGTAATTCTTTCAGCTTTCCCCAGTCTCGACTGCAGCAGGACACCCCCACAGCCAGGTCTTCTCCCCAGTAGTGCAGAAAGATGTCTGCCTGTCTTTTTCCCTGCTACTGCCCACTAAAACTTTCCTCTCAGCCCTCTTTATGACGTGTTCCAATGAAATCCATCATCTCTCATCCTCCTACTTTTAAACAATAGCTTCGCTTATACATTTGCAATTGTTGCAAATCTGACTTCCTTCCTCCTGCAGTTACTGTGCACAACAACACGGATAATCAGGCAGAGAAGAGAGGAAAAATCTGCACACTCATTTAACTGGTTTTCAAAGTATGCCTAATTCTGCAGTAGAGAACACATTTTATTAGTGAGTTATATTAAAATAAGGTTTTATTAGTCAGGTTAATGGTTAATATGTTAGCTGTTAATTTTCAAATGTGTCTCTAGCAATATAGGCATTTCAGGTGAAAAATAGTGTGCATTTTTAAATGAACACGTGTGCTTTTAACTGTAAAAATAGCTTTGCATCTTATATGTTAAAATCGTTTTTTGACTGAATAGTCTGTCTTTCCTTGTTAATCTGCTAACCCATATAGCAATGCACCGCACCCTTGTGGTGGTGCTGCAAAAAAAAAAATGCTACTTGTGCAGTAGTGCTGTAATGCTACTTGTGCAGTAGTGCTGTACTCTGTGCTGTAACATGCCAAATATCCTTACATATACCCTCCTTTTGTTTTTAGAACTTGGCTATAATCCAAGCCAATCTCTAAAAACAACTTGTTCTATTTTTTTTTTTTACAATATAGCAATCCAACAAAATGAATATTCATGTGCATCAATGAAAATTTTCAATTAACATTTCATCTGAGTCCATCAGTTCATAAAATGTTCCACATTTGCCTTCTCAGTGGAAGTGGCATTACTTTAAGTTTAAATTTTCCAAGTCAATTAAAAACAATGAAATAAAACAACTAACTAAAACAAATAAGTAATATAACAAGTTAAAATAAATAATTAAAATAATAAATACGTGGAACTTCATATGCCGGAACTTTTGCTTTGTCTCTTTTGGTATGTCCCGACCAGCGATGTTATTCGGTTCATTCGAGTACTCTTTCATCTTGGCAATCTTGAATCCACAGTATTCATCTCTTTTGGCATTCCGGTTATTTTGTCTTCACCTCCACCTGGAGGCAGGCATCTTTTGGTCTTCATCCAGGGGACTCCAGGACTCCATCGTCTCCCGTGGCCTCTGATCCCGGAACCTCCGATCAAATAATGTTAATCGTCTAAATCAAAATAGAAAATAAACAGATTAAGTACATAGCACAATACTAACTTCATCCTTTTGCCAAAAATAAAACATGCTTGGTAAAAATACTTCGTTTTTTTTTTCTTTTTTCTGAAATTAAACACAAGTTAAAAGAAAACAAACACATATAAAACAGCATTCAATATTTAATACACTTTCTCTCTGCACACCAACCACGAGCTTCCGTTATATGTGCATTTATTTATTTATTTATTTATTTATTTATATTATATATTTTCACATATATTACAGTGTTTATGTGCCATCATTACAATCAACTTTTTTTTTTTTTTTTTTTTAACTTCTTTGTCACTGCCTCCTGATCACACCCATTTATTTTCTCAAGGGACTCTATCCGTTTCCACATGCTCAAGCTGCCTGATCTCATGTCTGGGATGGCATGGTTTGATTTGATTTACATGGACAAACTGCTCTATTGCTGTTTCACCTTCATTTTTCAAAATTTTATACACTACAGGAGATACTTTATCTATAATTCGAAATGGCCCCTGCCAGGCTGCCAGAAATTTAGAATTTTTCTGTTTACTTTTTCCAAAATGAAACTTGTACACCTGATCCCCTACATTGTATTCCTTTACTGATGTCTTTTTGTCATAATATGACTTAGCACTGTCAGCAGCTCTTTCCAGATTTCTCTGCACAAAAGCAAATGCATGTTGCAAATGCCTCCTCAGTTCATCAATATATTCATGAACTGTGGATGCACTCACTAGAGTTTGCTCATGTGTTCTGTATAGTAGGTGTTGTGGTAACACCATTTTCCTACCTGTTAAGACCTCATGGGGGCTAACACCTGTTGCTTTGGCAGGAGTCGACCTGATTGCCATCAAAACCAATGGTAAACGCAAATCCCAGCTGGAACCTGCTTCTGCCACAAATTTCTTTAAAATGTCCACAACAGACCTATTGCTTCTTTCAACTGTACCTGAAGACGCCGCCCGATATGCGATATGTAGTTTCCTTTTCACACCTAGTATTTGCCATACCTTACTCATTAGATTACTTGTGAAATGACTTCCTCTGTCAGACTCAATTCTTTGTGGCAACCCAAACCTTGAGAACACATGGTTCACCAGCAATGTGGCTGCTGTTTGCGCACTACAATCTGGTGCAGGAATGCACTCAATCCACTTTGACATCAAACATACCACACTCAAAATATAACGGTGTCCCCTGCTCGACCTTTTTAAAGGACCTACATAGTCTATTTGCAAATCTGACCATGGGAGAGTTAGGCCTCTTTTCATCAATGGTGCTCTGTGCATTGGTGAAGCAGGTTTAAATTGGGCGCATACTAGACATCCTCTAGTATATAATTCCACATCTTGGGACATATGAGGCCAGTAAGCATAATCTTTTAGTATTTCTAATGTTTTTTGTGAACCTCTATGGCCTGCAGTTATGGCATCATGTGCATGGTGTAGCATTAGTCCTCTGAATGAAAGGGGTACTATCCACTGTATTTGCCCTGTTATGGACTCTCTAATCATGAGTCCATCCTGTAATCTAATTCGTGTTTTGTTCTTTAATAACACCCTCAATTCTTCTTTTCCCATGCAATCTTTTTCTGTTAAAGGATTTTGTTCAGGATCTATCAAATGATTATAATAGATTCCCAAAATTTGATCATTCTTTTGTGCCTCAATCAAATCTTGGTCTGGCGTGTCATGACTCCACTGCACCACCGGTTGATCTACCTCCTTTGGTGCTTTAGAACGTGTGACTGCATCACTTTGTATTTCACCCATTAAATAATCAATAGGTAGCAATTCTCCCATCACAGCCCCAATCTTAGCCAGATGGTCTGCCTTATCATTTCCCTCCTTATCCTCTCCTGGTGTTTTTAAATGCCCACGAATTTTTCTCCAGTATATTGTTAAATTATTTTCTGACACCAATTTGTCTATGGCTTGTATCATTTTTCCATGTTTAAGTGGCTTTTTGTTGTATGTAACCATGCCTCTTGCTTTCCAACCAGGCAAATACTCCACAAAGCTATTCCGTGCATAGTCAGAATCAGTCACCAGGACAATTTCACTGAACTTTTTATCAACTGCAGTAGCAATTGCTTTATAGATGGCTGCCAATTCCGCCACCTGACTGCTCCTATCTCCAATCCTCATCCCTATACTAGGAACGCCTTCACATTTCAACCAGACATTTCCTATTCCTGCCACTAATTGTTTATTACTGTCATTTTCAATGTGAAAAGCACAACCATCCACATATACAGTTGGCAAATCCTTGCATGTTTTTTCATCAAAAGCTTTGTGTGGTGATTGTTCAAATTCCTGCAAACTAGCTTCCACTTCCATTTCATTTGGTATTTGTTCAGCTGCACAGTCATGTAAGTCAGCTAACCCTTGAGCAATTGGGCTCTTTTTATTTTGTCCATATCTTACTTCTACGGGAAAACCTTGTAATGCCAGCGTCCATGAAGTGATTCTGGATTGCGCTAGATTGCCTGATCTAATTCTTTTACTCTCTAAAAATTGCAAAGGTTGATGATTTGTTTCAATAATCACCTTTTCTCCCTGAACAATGGGGCGGAAATGTTGTAGCGCCCACACAGTGGTTAATAGGGCCTTTTCGCATTCATTAAATTTCATTTCAACTTGGGAAAATGCCTTACTTGCATATGCAATGGTTTTGTGATTCAAATCGTGTTTTTGTGATAACACTGCTGACATACAATGTTCAGAAAAGCCTATTTCTATAAAGAAATCCCTGTCCTTTATGGGGTATGCTAAACATGGTGCCTTTACAAGACATTCCTTCAATCTAGCCACTGCATCAGACTGCTCTCTTTCCCATCTCCAGGGAGTATTTAGTTTAAGCAGTTTAGTCAATGGTTGAGTGATTTCTGCATAATTCTCAATGAACTTTCTGTTATAGCCTGTCATCCCTAATAAACTTTTTACTCCTTTCACATTTTTAGGATCTTTTAATCTTTGTATGGCCTCTATTTTCTTCCTTTGTGGATTTAGCCCATGTTCAGTCACTTCATGCCCTAGAAAGTTCACTTTTTTCTTGCACCATTGTGCTTTTTGCAAAGATACTTTGGCGCCTGCTTTCTGCAATTGGCCAAGCACATGTCTTATTTCATCAAAATGGCTTTTAAGGTTTTCATTTTTTATCAAGACATCATCCACATAAACTATTGTCCCTCTTTCCGCTGCATCCGGCATGGCCTTTCTCAAAAATATGCCAAATTCACTCCCACTATTGATGTACCCGAACGGAGCTCTAAGCCAGGCATATTGAGTCCTGTCAAATGTAAAGGAAAATAGGTGTTGTATCTCCTCTGCCAATGGCACACACCAATATCCAGATGTGAGATCTAACGTGGTAAATATATTTGAACCATGTATCTGAGCTAGGCCCTGATCAATGAATGGTAGTGGCCATCTAGATACTGGTACTCTTTTATTTAACTCTCTTAAGTCTGCACACAGCCGCCATTGACCATTTGGCTTTAACACACCTAAAATAGGCGTATTGGATGTGCTATGAATGGGCCTAATTATTCCCCGTGATTCCAAATTTTTAATAATCTCTGCCAATGATTCTAAACATGCCAGCGGTAGTCTATACTGGCGTACAAACACTGGATTTCTGCTACAACCTTCTGGTAGTGTGGCCACATGTAAATCAGTTAAACCACAATCATAAGCATCTTTTGCAAATACATCCTTAAACTCCATAAATATTTCCCTCAGATTGCGTCGATCCTCATCGCTGTTACATGCATCCGCTAAGGAGATCTGCTCTTCTACCATTCTGGAAAATTCTGGAAACTCTTCTGGTAAAGGAATCTCAGCGCTTTCCTCTAACCGTGTGGCTGTGTCTTTTTGTAGAGCTGCCACTTTCAAATATTTTGGCATATCAGCTTCCACTTCAATGGGCTGATTTCCTGTTTCATTTTCATTTAAATTAAATATTATGCAATCCTCTTGATGGCAGCACACTGTCTCATTTGAATCATAAGGATACACAGAATGAATTTTAAATATTCCTTTGGGCTGAGAGTCCAGGTGTTCTGGCAACTCGCCCTTGGCATCTACATATTTTTCAGGAATATTCCCAATCACCATGTTATTTAAATCTGCCGTATAATGTGATTTTTGTATGGCCATTCCTAATGGGGAGTTTTCCTCTAAATGAATATCCTGACAACCTTTATTATTCACCATGATTTTTACAGATCCCTCACCAATGTCTACCAATGGAATGTATTCATAATCCAGGCCTTGCTGTTTTATGGATTCATTCAGGCATACAAATGCATCAGAGCCTTTCATCTGCTGTCCATTTTTGCATTTCAGTGTTATTGCAAACTGTTTTGTAAATGCAGGAACAATAGTATTTTTCCTCATCTGTAATTCGACTGCATAAGGAACTAGTTGTGCACAATGATAAGCCCTTCTTTTGTCTTCAAATTCAGGCGCCGGCCCACCTAGGCGTGACCATATTTTTTGATTAAGGAAATCTAACACCATACACATTCTGTGCATGATGTCATTGCCCATGTAAAATTCATTTTGTGCTCCACTCACTATCCATACATTATGGTAAATTGCTTTCTGCCCAATGCTAATTTTAAGCATGCATCTGCCTGTAATTCGGTTTTCAAAGTCTGGACTGTCCAACCCAGAAACATATTGGTTTTTAATCCTAAATTTCGGGATTTCTTCCCTCTCCATAATTTTTTGCAACAATTTCTCATTAATGAAACTCCTTTCATGTTCAAGCGCTAAAGTGGCTTTTATTGTTTTAAGATAATCATTTATACCAGCGTGAACCCATGGTTGCTCATCTTCCATGTGTATCTCTGCCAGAGTGGTAATGTGTTTTTCTGAATCTGTTTTAGGAACAATATTCTGTTTGCATGTATTCTCTTTTAAATAGAAACGTAATGTGTGTTCGTCTATGGCAGTCTGCCAATCTTTCCTTGGGTCCAAGTATATTTGTACAGGTAGTTTTTCATTGTCGCTCTGATCTTTGTCTTGACACCTTAATATAACAGTGACACTAGGTATGCAGCTATTCTGGAGATATACCTCCACAGCATCATTTGTTTTGGCAACGGTGTGACATTCTTTTATATTGCTGTTTTGTGATTTTAGTTTCTTAGGCCTCAATGGTTTTTTGGTTAAGGACCACAGCACTCCATTCACCCCATCTATGAGAGGAGACAATCTTTTCAGGCAATCTGTCCCCATCAGAAATGGAATTTCACAAATAGATGTGATCAATACCTCTTGTTTCATTCTGTGCTTTCCTATTTTTATGTCAACCTCAGTTACACCTATGATGGGCACCTCCTCCCCATTAAAGTTATGCACTGGGCCTTGATTTGCCTTCACTGTGATCTGACTCTGTGGAGGCCTCCCTTCATTGATACTCTTTACCAGCTCCTTGGACATAATTGTGGCCTGTGCGCCAGTGTCAATCATAGCAAAGGTGTGGCATTTTTCTTCTACAGTGATGGGTGCATAATATCTGTCCTCAACTTCCTCTAATACACATAAGAAATGTGAATTCTTACTGATTTCAGGGCTCACCTTTCTCAGGTCTTTTTCACTTTTGGCTAAGCACATTGGTAAATGAAAAGACATTTTTCCCTCCTTTTTACCCATTTCTGTGCGAGATATTTTATTCATTTCTCCATGTTCAGAGGTTTTTTGGAGTGTGGCCACCGTTCGCCCATCCATCTGGGTAACATCAGAGACCACATTACAACCTTCCAACTGAACATGTGTCACAACATCATTCAGCAATTTGTCATTTTTTAATTCTGTGCATTTGTGATCATTTAGTGTAATACCAGCCCTTTCAGCCTCTTCAAAAATATGTGGCTCAAAGAATTTTTCAGGTGATTGACTTGTACCCTCCTTGTGAGTATTTCCTTTTTCTGTCTGTGTTTGGTAATTGTTTTGCTTGCCCAGGGAAGAAGCTATGGCATCCCCACTTACTCCCTGTTCACTGGTATTCCCCATGCATGAGTCATTTTTCTTAAATCTGTCCCTTTGTTCTTTTGGAATTCCTAATGTTTCTTTTTCATTTGTGCAAATCTTTACTGTTTTATTTAGCTCTAAGTTAAACCGTACCTCTTTTTTAGAAGTATTTGCACTTTCTGTCACAATTTCATTTACTGGTACTTTCATTTTTAATCCATTAGACATCTCAGAGTCGTTATGCAAAATTATATCAGAGCAATCTGTCATTTTGGCACGGCAGTTATCATGAGTACTTAGTCACTTTTCGGAAGCCCCCCGGTCATTGCTATGGCCATCAGCCCCCTCTTTGGAAGGTTGTTTTTGCGCTGTATAGAGCTTTCCTATTTGCTCAGCTAACATTTTCACTTGGGCCTCAAGGCATTGGAACCTTTCCACCTCTCTAGGATCCTCTTTCTGTGGCCTAGGTCGATATTGGTTGTTTTCCCCCTGATTGGATCTATTCTGATACCTCTCAGGTGATTGATACCGGTTGGGATGGTTTCTGAACTCTTGATTCATTTGTGGAGGGGAGCGGGTTGCACCCATCCTTTGATTATAGTCCCCTGGTGGGGAATCATTGTACTGGCGTGGACTGTAGTTCACGTTTTGCTTCATGTCCTGTCTCTCAGATTGTGGGTACTGGCCCCTATATTGATTTCCATTATCAGTAAATCGATCCACATATCGGGGCCTATCCTGATTACCATATATCATGGTGCTGGGATCAAATCTGCTCTGTGTCCCCAATGACTGGTAGGGACCATCATTTCTTTGATCTTGATTTTGTCTCTGGTTATTGTTCATACCTGCCATATCAGACCGGTATCTTACCCGGGGTCTATCTCCTAAATATCTAGGGCTGATGTAGCTCTCTCTATTACTAGGATCATGTGATTGGAACATTGGTACAGTAAATGGCGATCTTTGTTGATTACCCCTTTGTTCAGGTGTCACATTATTTTTACCTTGGCTTTGAGCAGACTCAAGGGACATTTTGGCTGACCTGATTTCCATTACTGTGGCTGAGGGTTCTTTAGATTTAGGCCTAGTATCTTTCATTTTATCACTTTCTCTACCCTGACAATAGAGTACCTCATATAGCTTGGTGCTTTGATGTACAATCCATTCAAGGGACTTGTCACGGTCAAATTCACGGACCAATTGGGATATGATGTCTTTCTGTAGCCCATAGAAGTATGCGGTTTTAAACTCATTGGAATTTGAGTCAAAAGATACATCAAAGCGAGAGAATGCTCTTTTTAAGTCTTGTAAAAATTGGCGAGGTGATGTATTAGGTCCAGCAGTAATAGTGTACGCAACTTTCTTTGCCTCCTGCAATGACTGAAAAGGAGAAAAATGACGCCTAATTTCTTTTTCAAACTCCAGCCATGTCATATTCTGCTGTTCATTTAATCCCCTTATGATGCTGGCCGTCGGGGCATCTAAAGTTAAATGAAAATATTGTCTGTACTGTTCCTTAGGTATCTGGAGCGCTTTAAAAATGTCATGCACCGCTTCTAAGTGATCCTCAATGCAGCATTCACCTCCCTTTTTAAATGGTTTGATCAGGGCTTTAATGGATTTCATTATTTTTATGGGGCTACTTGTTGCAATGCATGGAATTGCACTATTTTGTGATTCAATCCTGTTTTCAGGTGTATGAGATTGGTGGCTGCCCCCAATGGGAGTATCAAATCCCCCAAGGGCGCTGCAACCAAGTTCAGTCACCGGCCCTGTCACTGGGGCACTAGCTCTTTGGGCAGAGCTAGAATTCACCTCCACTCCATTGAATGTGGTACCCTGCCGCCTCTCCTGGGACCTGGGAATGCACATTTGCTGTTCTAAGTCCTTACACTTTTTAAGGAGTCTGTTGGCTTCATCATGCAAATAATTATTTTCATCACTCATTTTATTAATTGCCTCCTGCATATCGCACATTTGCATTTGGCATTCATTGAACTCTTTATTTCTCTTGTCTCTTTCTTGAATCATTTTAATCATTTCTTGTTCTGCACTCTGGAGATCACCTTCTTTTTCGCAATGTTCTTTTTGTAAAATCTGCATTTCTGAAACAACCTCATCTTTATCCTGCCTAATGTGATCCACTAAGGCTTTTAAGTGTGTCAATTCTTGCTCACTATCTTCAAATTGTTTCTTGCTTTTGGATAACTGAGTATCAAAGTCTCTGCATTTTAATTGCATGTCTTTTTGGCATACATCCAATTCTGCTCTCAACATTTCCTGATTTTTACTTGCCCCATCTAATTCAGTCTTTAACCTGTTAATTAGCTGAGTATCATTCTCTTGCATTCGCAGGGACTTGTTTAAAATAAACCATATTTTGCCGCATAGCCGTATTAAACAGTCTTTCTCTGCACTTTTATCGGCTGCATTCAATAATCTTGTAAGGCAGACCTGAATTATGCTGCCTTCTGCAAAAATATTGTCTAGTTTTTCTTTCTGCACCTCACCCTGAATGCGGTTACTCCATTCTAAGGTACTGTTCGAAGACCAATTCCCATGTGCAAATAACTTTGCCTCTAAATATTGCACTAGATCTGAGAATGTGGTTTCCCTTTGTGACATTCTGAAATTCGTTTTTAGTGGCACACTGCTATTATAAAATGGGTTCCCTTTAATGTGCCAATGGCAGTGTGAGACACGCTTGCCACGCCCAGTAGGTACTCTGTGATCACTTTCCCGGCCAACGCACCATAAATATGTAGGGTATTTTGTGGAGATTTGGGCCTGACGGTATTTTATTACCGCCGAGAAATAACTTAGCAATAATCACTCTTTGTATTCAGATTTGGCCATGTGCAACAATAATACAATGGACATGCATTATTTCAGCACCCAGACCTGCATATTTGGTATACGTGGTTGGTGGTATTTTGGTGAGCATAATTCCCTTGTTTTATTTGTGGCCCCAATGTCCAGAATCCCTTATCTTCGCTTAGATTTTTCGTGTGATCACTAGAGAGACCTCAGACCTGCATTCTAGGGAAACCACAATTTCCAGGGATAGTGTTGGTGCGCCACCATGGGCAAACTCACTGACTTATCTACGACAGAGAGCTATATGTGGTAGTCTTGTGGTAATTTCCACTACCTTATATACGGTAGGGAGCTATGTTCAGAGAGTCTCTCTTCCCGTTGGCTCATGTACCTCCAACAAGTTATACTACAGTCACTCACAATTATTCATACTGATTCTGACATACACACATCTGTCTTAAAATGACCATTGCACTGTTTAAAAATCTCCCCACATCATTGGCATTGTAATGGTAAATAGAAAATAAACCACCCGTCTGTTTTCAAATATTTTCTGTATTATAAAATTTTCATTTAGACATGATCTCATTCTTCACAGCAATAAAAGGGAACAATCAAAGCATTTTCAATGACACACTGCAATTATAGTGGCGGAGAACAGAACTTAAATTGCAACATTAGCACTTGATTAAGACACGCACGGGACTTTCATTTTTCTACACTGACTGCATACTTTCGTGCACACACACAGCTCCCCCAGTTAGGTAATTACCTTATCTGTTCAGAGTCTTCTCTCTGTGAATGTGGCTCTCTTGGCTTAACTCCAACAAAAAGGAACGCTTGCCTTCTCAAGCCGGGGTCATTGCCTGGAATTCTCAGCTTTTTCAGATAGGACTGCCTCTGCCAGTGGAAAGGTAATTCTTTCAGCTTTCCCCAGTCTCGACTGCAGCAGGACACCCCCACAGCCAGGTCTTCTCCCCAGTAGTGCAGAAAGATGTCTGCCTGTCTTTTTCCCTGCTACTGCCCACTAAAACTTTCCTCTCAGCCCTCTTTATGACGTGTTCCAATGAAATCCATCATCTCTCATCCTCCTACTTTTAAACAATAGCTTCGCTTATACATTTGCAATTGTTGCAAATCTGACTTCCTTCCTCCTGCAGTTACTGTGCACAACAACACGGATAATCAGGCAGAGAAGAGAGGAAAAATCTGCACACTCATTTAACTGGTTTTCAAAGTATGCCTAATTCTGCAGTAGAGAACACATTTTATTAGTGAGTTATATTAAAATAAGGTTTTATTAGTCAGGTTAATGGTTAATATGTTAGCTGTTAATTTTCAAATGTGTCTCTAGCAATATAGGCATTTCAGGTGAAAAATAGTGTGCATTTTTAAATGAACACGTGTGCTTTTAACTGTAAAAATAGCTTTGCATCTTATATGTTAAAATCGTTTTTTGACTGAATAGTCTGTCTTTCCTTGTTAATCTGCTAACCCATATAGCAATGCACCGCACCCTTGTGGTGGTGCTGCAAAAAAAAAAATGCTACTTGTGCAGTAGTGCTGTAATGCTACTTGTGCAGTAGTGCTGTACTCTGTGCTGTAACATGCCAAATATCCTTACAGGTCCATACTGCACAGAAACTGATGACAGCCAGCATTAACCCCTCACCTTCCAAACACTCCTCGGGTGTTACCCAATGCTCTGCTCACACGTTCATATGCTTCTCTAAATGTATTGTTTTTGCACTGGAAGAATATAGTTATCAATCCTACTCAGTGGTGGGGTGGGGGGGCATAGCGGGCCGGTAACAGCTGCCAGCCTGATCACATGTGTGGCGAGGACTCAGTACACCCCTGAAACAGGGGTAATAGCTTTTCACACGCACAGTGAGGAAATTCCACCACACAAAGGTGATTTATTTCCTTTATTTGAATATCTATTTTAAGCATAGATTTAAACCCACATCTCCCCAAAAAAGATCTGACATGATTCCTATCCATAGCAAAAAGAAGAAGATCCAAAAGAAGGATACTCCCGGCCCTTGCACAGACATCCAATATTAAAAGTAAAGACGTTTAGGTCAGTAGGTATATGATAAAAAGAGACAAGAGAATATGTATATAGTTATTATACAAGAACAAAGATTTAATAACAATCCATTTTTGTAGCACCTACAAAGTCTGTAAACAGCTGACGCGTTTCGTGGTAAAGACCCCTTCTTCAAGAGCAATAACAGACTAGAGAGGAAAACATTACCAAAGATATCAAATCAGTATTCCATACTTTCTCAAGGTAATTTAAACAATTGCGAGTCAATTTCACAAGTGGATATCCCAACGCGTTGATATAGTTTATGGGTGAGCATCCCCAACACCAATAGCCTGTTGGATGTGACCCTACATCAAAGTAAGAAAGTTGTGTTACTAGTCATCCCCAGAGACCTGGTGCCATGTAAATCCACCTCTAAACCACTTCTTTCATGCACCACATGGTCTTAAATGTGAGGGTTGCCCCTAGTCTCGCGCCTTGAAACACTTGTGTATAGGTGCGTTATAAATGCCATATCATATCATATCATATTATAGTCCCCATTGGGGCTTACCTGGGCTCAGTGTTTGCTGCGTAACCCATATGGTAACAATATAAATTGAAGTAACGAACCAAATCATACGTAAAGGGAAAGAGGACCAGCATAAGTCAAACCACCTCCCATAAGTCACATATCGGTGCTGTAGCTTATGTAGTTAAAGTGAAACTAACTTTCAGGAGGTGGCGCTATTCCACTTCTAGGTGCCTTTTAACTTAACAGTGTTGCGTGTTAACAAGGGCAATGGTTCAAAGCGATGAGTTCACGGCTCAGGGGTGGTTACATATAATAAAAAAATGCCAACGGCAAGGCCCGGCATAAGCAACTCTTGCACTTATCCATTATCTCATGGAAATCATATAAATAAACTACCGAAAAACCAAACACTGAATACATGGTCTACGTACAACCACTTACCCCCGGCAATGTTCTCATGGCCACTTCTCTGCGTGCAACTATTTCAACAGGATTCAGATCACCCGACATTGTCCAATTGCAATTTCACTAACACTGTGCCTCATACTACGGCTAGAACATTGACGATGTTGTGCATGAAAGAGGTGGTTTAGGGGCGGATTTACATCGCAGCAGGTCTCTGGGGATGACTAGTAACAAAACGTTCTTACTTTGATGTAGGGTCAAATACAACAGGCTATTGGTGTTGGGGGTGTTGACCTATAAACTATTTCAACACGTTGGGATATCCACTTGCGAAATTGACTTGTAATTGTTTAAATTACCTTGAGAAAGTATGGAATACTGATTTGATATCTTTTGTCATTTTTTACTCTCTAGTCAGTTATTGCTCCTGAAGAAGGGGTCTTTACCTCGAAACGGGTCAGCTGTTCACAGACTTTGTAGTTGCTACAAAAAGTTGTTTATGTTATTTAATCTTTGTTCTTGTATAATAACTATATACTTATTCTGTTGTCTCTTTTTATCATATACCTACTGACCTAAAAGTCTTCACTTTGCATATTGGCTGTATGTACAGCTTATGAGAGTGTGCAGGGGACGGGAGGATTCTACTTTTGGATCTTCTTCTTTTTGCTATAGTGTGTTGTGACTTTGTGCCACAGTCATAGTTCCTCCCCCGCACCTTTAATCATTTTAAAGTTTTTTTATCTGAAATTGAAATACTGAGAATTTTCGAGATTGGTGTGCACTGATATTCTTTGGCTATGAATCCTATCCATACACATTGTAGACACAACCAATTAAATAATATTTCTTATGTCAAAATAAATGTGTTCTCTACCTTTTGTGTCTGCAATATGTTTTTAATTGAATCATAATGAAACACAATCCACAACAGTCCCAACCAGATAGGTGAGTTCTGGGGGGTAGCAAGTATGATGTGTTAAAGAAAATTTAAAAAAGTTACAAAATGTCAAAACTATATTTGAAATGCTTATATTGCTTCGGTTCAAGAATGGATCAGACGACTGGCAGATTCAACAACGTATGTCGTGTGCATGAGAAAGATACTAGAGAATGGTCCACAGCCTTACTCATTTGAGGCAATCATCATTGTTGGCACCTTGAGCCGAGGCCAAAGGGAGGAAGAACATGGAACCGGGACTTCTTGGAACTTACTTTTTATTAATCTAGTCTAGAACTGACTTTCCCTTTCTAGCTCCTCCCACAATTCCTGGTCATGGTGCCTCATTGGAAAACGACTGTGCTGCAACACTTGCTTCACAACAATCATAGAGATAAGAAACGTTGCTGTACTATTATATTGGGTAAGGTATCTACATGGGTTACAGACGGCAGTTCAGTGGTAAAACCTAGAAGTGGTCATTGCACTATTGAAGGGAACGGTGTCGGAGACATTTTGCATAACCCAAAAAAGGTGGTTGATTTGCCTTGCAAGATTCCAAAGTAGCCCAACGTACCTTTGGGACCTAAAACTGTGTGCAAGATTCTAGGCTGAAGGAAATACAAGTTGAACAGCATATGGGGATGCTTAACCTCATGGCTGTGGAACCCTTTTCAACTATTTATTTTGCTGAGTAACACCAGCACTTGGGAATTTGAAACACACTAGGCCTAGAACACTCACTGAGGTGTGTGATAGGCGTGAGAGCAATGCATGCTCAAAAGAAATAGTCAGGATTACAGCAGACGTCAGGAAAGGGCCCCAAGACCAACACTGGGTTTCATGCCTAGAGCTTAGCTTCCCAAGAGCTCTGCAAAAGTAACAGTGTGAAGATAGTGGGAAAAGAAGAGGCGCACAGCTGAGACAGACAGATCCTTCATGGAAGAAGACTAGCTCTCCCATGCTTCAGATGCAGAGCTGTTATGAAGCTCTCAAGAACCCAGATCACAAGAGAGAAAAGCTGTGCAGATATTGGGAATAGGCTTGCCAAGCAATCAGATAGCTAGTCTGTGATGTCAGATAGTGAGGATAGCTGGAAGAAAAACGGATAGACTGTGCCATTATGTTTGTGTGGTTGTTTGAGATGGACTCAACAACACTGGCCTGGATACCTGCAGGCACACATTAGCTTGTTTGTTTGTTTGTTTGTTATTTATAGGGCGCCCTGAACCCTTGGGTAGCTGGGCGCATAACATAGCAAGATTACTTATAGCTTGGTTACATTACATGTTGCAAAGGAAATATATGCAGGTGCATATAAAATTAGAATGTACATAAGTTACATAGTTACAGGTGTGTGGGTAGTAGCAGTTGCAATGATATCTACCATAGGCCTGTTAGCTAGTATGTTCATGTGCCTGAGTAGGGATCGTTGATGACTGGTTACTACCTAGGTCAGAAAAGTAGCGGGGGAGTAGTAGGCTATGATTTATTGGTCATTAAGGCGTAGCCAGTTGCGGGTGTTGCGTCTAAAGCTGCTGTACGATTGGTCTCTTCTTAGCTCGACTGGTAAGGCATTCCAATGCTGGGCTGCTTTTACTGGGAAGCTGTTTCCCCCTGTTTTTTGTAGGCGGAATCTAGGAATTTGGAGGCAGTATGAGTTGGACGTATTGTAGGTTTTCTGGTTATTCTTTCCTTCAGGTATGGTGCTGCTGCGTTATTTAAACATTTGAAGGTTAAGGATACCATTTTGAGGAGGATCCGATCGGTGATCTTTAGCCAGTTGTGATTTCTTTTAGCGTTGGAGACGTGGTCTCTGGAGGGGAGGCTTAGGGCCGTTCTGAGCACATTGTTTTGCAGAGTCTGGAGTTTATTTGTGATGTATTTGTTAGCTCCTGCATAGAGTGCGTTGCAGTAGTCAAATTTGGATAGGATGAGGGCATTAGCGAGTATGATACAGATAGCTGGTGACAGGAAGGGTCTACATGCTTTGATAAGTTTACCGGTGTAGGCCTTGGATGAGGCCAAGGAGTTTACTTGTTTTTTTTGTGAGAGTGTGGAGTCCAGATAGAAGCCTAAGGTCTTCACTTCTTTGGCAACTGTAATTATGTTGCCATCGATGTTAAAGACCTTATAGTTGTCATTAAGTTTTTTTAAGTTATTGGTTGAGCCGAGGATTAGGATCTCCGTTTTCTCGTCATTCAGGCAGAGGCCATGGTTGGCCATCCATGCCTGAATGAGGGTGTATATTTCATTCACCAAGGCTGTATCTGATGTGAAATTGCCCGTAAAGGGGATAAGGATTTGGGTATCATCTGCGTAATTTGTGTAGGTGATACCCAACCTGTCCAATTTGTCAAATAGAGGCTTAGTGAAAATATTATGCATGGTCGGCGAAACACAAGAGCCTTGGGGGACGCCGCATATTGTTTTGATGGGGTCTGCAGAGGCTGCCAAGGAGAAGACTCTCATGCTTCTATTATCGAGGAATGATTGGACCCGACCTATACCTTCACTTGAAAAGTAGGCTGCAGATTCAAGGTGCTTGCATAGAACTGCGTGGTCCACCAGGTCAAAGGTCGCCGACAGATCAAGGAGGAGTAGCATAGCTGTATTTCCCTTATCGTTAAGTTCATCGATTTGGGCTTTAAGATCTATTAGAGATGTCTCAGTGCCATGTTGGGGTCTGAACCCCGATTGGCGGGAGCCTAATAGATGGTTTAGTTTCAAGGTATTTTTGAATTTGAACGATGATCTTAAGGGGAAAGGGGACATGGGTCTGTAATTAGGTGGAATGGAGGGGTCTAAGGTTTGTTTTTTCAGGAGTGGTAGGACCCAGGATTATTTTAGACTGCTTGGGACCGTACTTGACCTGAAGGAGGCGTTAATGAGTTTCTTTTTGAAGAGGACTAGATCTCTGGCTGCATCCTTGATTATTTGGGCACGCCAGCTGTCACCTTTACAGTTTGATGGTTTCAGCGAGGCAATTTTTTCTGTTTCATGAGTAGTAATTGACAGTTAAAGATTGGGTCAGGTTTGTTACTGGGTGGGGGTGCCACCTGGGTTTCCATGGGTGGGTGTGAGTCTCTTTTCATTGCTATTTAGGTTTGCAGTATTTTTATTTTGTTTTCTAGGGCATTTTGGATGTTTGTGCACCATTGTCTATCTTTGGGTAGCTTATTCGGTGGAGGTATTGGAGATTCTAATTCGCGTAGGATTGTGGTGTTGGAGGATGCTTTTGAAATTCTTTCATTATAAACCTCTTTTTTTTGTTTGGATGATATTATTTTTGTATTTGGTGGCATGAAGTTTGAGTTTTAATTTGTTTTCATCCGTGGCGTGGGGGTCTGATGCCAGATAGCTTCTAACTTCCTCTTTTCTAGTCTGAGTTCTTTTAGGAGCGGGGTGAACCAAGTGTTCAGATGGGCTTGTTGTTTACCCTTGCAGTTCTTGAGTGGTGCAACGGTATGTAAGATTTTAGTCATGGCTGCGTTGTAGTTGTCAACCCGGGTATCTGGGTTAGAGTTACTTGGTAGCGCATTAATCACTGGAAGGAGCTGCGGTAGGATGTTATGCATTGTGATGTTTTTTCTTGGTCTGGTAGGGAGAGGGGGGCATTATTATTTCTTTGTTTACTTCTGTATTGAGTGTCAGGTTAAAATCAATCAAGGGGTTGTCAGTCCAGGTTTGGGGGGTGATTTTGGTAATAGTGGTGGGGCAGTTAGCGGTAGCTACCCAGTCAAGGGTTCTGCCTTTGTTATGGCTGTGGGCGAGGACTTTTTGGGATAGCCCATGTTCGTGCAGCATGGCATTTATAGCTTGTGCTTGTTTGTCGTCAGGGTTGTTGAGTCCTGAGTTAAAGTCGCCAAGGATCATTATTTGGGATGAATCTTTGGTGTTACTATCTATCAGGCTGGAGATGTCATCTTCGAATGAGCGTAGGGGCCCTGGCGGCCTGTAGATGAGGTGGATAATCAAAGTGCAACATGGGATATAGGCAGTTTAGCAGCTAGTAATTAACATGATTTTAGGAGTGGTAATGTGGAAAGTCTTAGTTCCATGTTGGATTTAGCGATGATGGCTAGACGTCCTCCTTTGGCATTGGGTCTGTCCATTCTTAGGATTTGGTACTCATTTGGGACAGTCAGTGACAATGCTGGGCCTGCAGCGTCATGTAGCCAGGTATCAGTGACCGCTAGGAGGTCAAGGTTGTCTGAGGTTAGGATGTTGGCTATTTCCGTGGCGTGGGCCACAATCGATCTGGCATTAATTAGCGCTCCTACTATTTTCGTTGTTTTAGGTAGGCATTTCATGTTCAAGTTTAAAGGGGTGGGTTCATTTATTTTTGCCGTGGCAGGGTTTAGTGGGTGTACTGCCGCCAAGTTCCTAGGAGTATGTTTAGGGTTAGTGCGGCGGTTTAGGTGCGTCTTGGATAGTTTGGGTTTGTGGAGGGGAGAGAGTCTAGCGTGGAGCCTAGTGTTTCTGGACATAGTAGGGCAAGGTTTGTATTTAGTTTGGTACATGATTGTTGGAATTAGGAGACTGAGGAAATATAGGGCCAGTATCAATAATGAGGTGCTGATATACATAGTTCAGCAGTTGTGGCCAGTAAAGGGGGCGATGGGACAGTGGTAGAGGGTGGGCAACGAGCTATTAATCTGCGGTAGTCTGAGACCAGATTGAAAGATAGGCTAACAAAGGTTTGCAGTAATAAGCAGAGGCTAGCTCTACAGCAGAAGGCTGAGGTAGTTAATTTGCGTAGAACGAGTTAGCAAGGGTGGGCTAGTGTCATTTTACAAGGCAGGCTAGAATCGATTTTACTGTGTAAAAACAGTTTACAATGGCAGGCTAGAATCGATTTTGCAGTGGCCGGATAAAAACAGTTTACAGTGGCAGGCTAGAATCGATTTTGCAGTGGTCGGGTAAAAACAACTTGCAGTGATGGACTAGTAGCAATTTTACACACAGGCAGGCTAGGTACAGCTCAGTAATGGCAAGCTAAAAACAGCTTTGCTAAAGGTAGGCTAGAGCAGTTTAGCAATGATAGCGGGCTATAACGGTTTGCAAATGCAGGCTTAAACAACTTTCTGGGTCGGATGGAGCAGTTTAGCAATGGTAGCAGGCTAAAACAGTTTGCAAATGCGGCTAAAACAGTTTACAAGTGCAGGCTTAAACAACTTTTCTGGGTCGGATAAATCAGTTTGTCTAGATTTGAGTAGTATGAGCTTTGCAAGGAGAATGTTAAAATCACTTTACATTGATGGGCAAGAAATAACTATACAGGGTAGTCTAGGAAATGCTTTACAATCATAGTTTGGCCAGTGGCAAATCGAGTGGAATTGCACGGAATCTGTTGGCATGAGGCTTCAGGGCTGTAAGGGTCCAGTGCGGGTGTGGGGACACAGCACAGATATGAGGTTGCAGGAGAGTGTGGGCGTTAGGGGTCTGCGCATCTGGTAGATTGGAAAGTGCAGAGTGATTTAAAAAAAAACGCAGGGATTACACGGTTCGCGCAGGTTATGAGGTAGAGCTAGTGGACGCTGCTACCGTTGTAGATAAAGTAGTATGGTGGACGCCTGACGCCGTTAATGGTGGATAGATCGTGTTGTAGAACAATAATGTAAGAGGCGGTATGCGTCACACAGGCTGTGCAGGTGTAGTTACACGGAGCCTGATACTATCAGTAATCCGCGATAACCGCTGGTTTGCACATGTTATTTCGGGTCGTACACAGGCAGTTTCGAGTAATAACAGCAGGGTAGCGTGGATGCCTATGGTTGGCATACTAAGGCAGCGCAGACGATCGCAATAAACGTTCATAATAAAGTACAGTAATGATGTTGGGTTGAGAGTTACTTTTAGATAGTGTACGGAGGCAGCCGCGCTGCGTTAACCAGGGGGTCTGGCAGACGGCATGGACGGCTGGAGACAGGTGATGGCCTTGTTTTCCTGGGCCTTGGAGGAAGTGGGCCGGCTTCGCCAACTGGCGCCCGATATGGTGAAAAAAAGGTACTGCAGCCAATCAGTGGTTAGCAGTGTCTGGTGGGGGCCTGGTTAGGCTATCTAGACCGGATACCAGGAGCTGGTGGCCATCTTGGAGTGTTCTCGGTTCCTCGTGGGCCTTAATGGTAGTGGAGAGCGCCAATTTTCTATTTGCAGCGATATTCTGCAGATATTAGAGTTTTTCTTTAACAGTCTTCAAAGGTTTTCCTGTGCAGTAATGCGGGGGCTTGGACAGTGATTTTGTGAAACTAGCGCTAAGGCTGCAGCGCTTACAATTAATCATGGGCTGATCAGGGAAACTTCCTCGTGTGAGCCCGCTGCTCCCGCAGGGTCGGGTCCTGCTCGGTAGAGCACCTGCTCCACGGATGGGTTGGGGGGAACTGCTACTAAATATAGCTACTGAATGAAATCTTGGTAACTGGTATAAGAGTAACTGCTTCTAATAATGATGAGAGTAGCCAAGCTGTTAAAGATAGAATCAAACATTTAGCTTGCATGGTGGTACAAAATACAAATAATTAGCACCCTGGGTGAAGGTTGGTCTCCTGGGAGCGGGTAAGGATCCATGGTTTCTGGGTACGATGCGTCCGTGAAGCTATGGATCCTGATGGCTGTCAGATTCCATGCCGCGGCAGCATGCTCACACCGTCCCTGCTCCCTCATGGATCACGCTGTCCCTGCTCCTCATTGCATGGGTCTTGCCACTGTGTGCCCCTGCAAACAGCCTCTCCAAACGGCCTTGCTTCCTT
This sequence comes from Ambystoma mexicanum, assembly GCF_040938575.1. Classification (NCBI taxonomy): domain Eukaryota; kingdom Metazoa; phylum Chordata; class Amphibia; order Caudata; family Ambystomatidae; genus Ambystoma; species Ambystoma mexicanum. The sequence goes on along the minus strand of NC_090929.1, from coordinate 1,577,298,473 downwards.
CTGGTGCCACAACGCAGATGCCAACCCTCTCCTTCATGCATCTCATTGGCTTGAGTCAAGACCGAAGAAGGACTTTGACATGCCGACCGCTAAGCATTCATTGCTCAGCTGCCCTATTTGCTTCCTTTGGGCTTTTCTCACCGAAATTCGCAGCGCACTTTGCTCTCTGCAGCTGGCTGCTAATAGCATTTTTCCCGGCAGCTCATGGCAATACTGACTAAAGGGAACGTTGGAATTGTCCATGTCAGACAATACAGCGGCAGAGGGCAAACATCAGCATTCTAATGTTTCTCTATTAACTATCCTTCTTTTAAATAGAATGTTCTACCCTCATTAGGCGGAATGTTCTAATAGCAATAATATATTAAACAGTTTAACTCAAGTTGATATCGACACATGGTTTGAATAGTTCCTCAGCATGCATCGTCTGAGAAATTGAAGCCATGTATTCATTAGCCAAGCATGAACTCATTCTATTGCAAGCACTCAGAGATACCAGTTCATGCCCTCTGATCATTGTTAGTTTGCTTTACTGAATGCATTCATGGTACAGAAGGGAAGGTGGCCATGTCAGAGATGGCCTGATTGACTGGAAACCAGTCTGACCATCATGTCATGATGATATGAATGAGCCCCAGGCCTTTTAAAGGATGAGCGGCTGGCTTGGAAGCATGGCTGCCCAGAACAGCTCATGAGGTACTCTGATACTTGTGATATATTGGTAATAACCTTGGAGATCTACTTAATGGCCTTAATCATGGTAGGATCTAGCCACATTTACTAGTGCTCTAATTGGCCCAACCCATGAACACACATTGCACTCTAAACCAAAAAGAATACCTGCTCTGCAGAATGGGTGGTCGTTTCTTACTTTCATTTTTTTATTATTCCATTGAGTCATTTTGTGTACAGTACCAAAATATGGCTCCATTAAGGTACGCTGCAGTTTGAAACAAATTACATTAATGCCTGAGCCTCAGGACTGGATTTCAAACACTATTAGGTACAATGTTGTGAACGGATTGCTTTTGAGCATGTGTAAGGGTTTGGTTTTCTATATGCGCCTGTCTGGAAAGCATCCAAGTGCTTTACCCAAGAGAGGAAGAAGAGTACAGACTAGAGAAGTGTGGCAAACGTAAAGTGATGGAGATGCCGTCGCGGATCAGTGGCTGATGTGTTCTTCAAAGAGTAGGGTCTTTGTTTCCTTCCAGAAGTGCACAAGGGAGGCCAATGGGCCTCATTATGAGTTTGGTGGCATCTGGGTGGTAAATCCGCCCAGATACCACTAAACTGTATTACTGTTACCGCCACTTAGTCCAGTGGTATTATAACTGGATTATAAATGGTGGCAACGGTTGTAAATCCCCATTCCATATTTGCCGGTATTCATAGTGGTGCCGGTAATACCTGCTATTGTTGCCAGTAAGGTTTCTGACTTACCTCCAGCTCTTTGCTGGAGGTAAATCAGGTGCCCCACCGGCAAACGTGTCGTTGGCCGGTGTGGTAATGTGCTTGTAAACATTATTACTATCACGTTATTACTGCACCAACCAACTTGTAATTATTCCCATATCCTGATGTGCATTGGGATGTTTTCTAGAGTTTGGGTGCAGAGCAGGAAAATGCTTGTTGCCTTGTTGGTTGCAACTCTTGTTTTTTAGCTTGACGATGTTGATGCATCAATTATTATGCTGGCATATGGGAATGGTTTGTTTTTTGGCCAGATCCGCTGGTAACATGCTCATCACTGTTTTATGTGTGATGCAAGCTAACTTGAAATTGACATGGCTGTTTGTGTCTGGGTTAAAATGTCTTTGTTCCTATGATGAGATGGGCTAAGGTGTGCTGGATGGCATACAACAGGACAAGGAAATGTATCGCAACACCAGCAAGGAGGGAACTACCTTGTTCAGGTGGGAGAGGGTTGTATTATGGCCCTGATGTCTGTGGTTGGTGATCTGTGTTGTGCCTTTATCTTCAGGCCTACTCTGTGGATTCTTGAAATTGCTTAGGCAAACTAACTGTGAGGAATTCGACCATCTGCAGAGGGAGAGTGTGCTCGCCTGGGCTTTTTGATCTTTGTTTATTTAAAAGAATGAATGATGAGAGATCAATCTCTGGGAGGTTCCATGTGATAATATCCCGCAAGAATGGCGCCATTCTTTTGGGGCAATATTACCACATGGAACCTGCAGGGACATCCCCGCAAACACCATATTTCTTTAAAGGAAGCGGGGGACACCCCCACAACCCCTGCTCCCATTTACCTCACATATTGTGCCCAGAAATAATGTCACCTATGCCGTTTTTCTGGCGACTATATGTATGGCGACATTATTTATGGGGATAATATTACCTGATACCTGGAAAATACGTGGGGCCATTCTGGCACATATTTTCCACACTCACTGCACAGCAAGAAAATAGTCATGTACTATGGACGGTATCAGGTAATAATGACCCTATACATAATGTCCCTACACATGTGGCAGGGAAAAGCCATTGGTGACATTATATATGGTGACATTATAACTGCCAGACAGAGACGCAGTAACACCACTTTGGACTGTGGAACATACGGAAAAATTACAAACCGTGATTTCGGTTATAAGAGTAATATGGATAACCGGAAGATTGCAGCCTGGTGATCAGGCTCTTTGACCACACCTTGTGTTCATACGTTTAGATCAAAGTCACGCCTAAAAAAAACCAGTTGAAATCAAGGATATGCCAATTTTTAACTATTGTGTAACTCACTGGATGAGTGTAAAGACCCTATACATTACGTTGGTTCTGTTGGGGGAGAGGTGGTCTTTCCCACTCCCCTTACCATTAGCACAATGACTAGATGCGGTAAATGCTACAGGGGGGGGGGCCCTCCTCTCTGTCTTCTGCACTACATAATGTTAGTAAACCAACAAATAACCAAACCTTTACTAAGATGCCCAGAGACTCTGTTTTGTGACACAACAGATGCCATATTTTACTAGGCCCGGAACATTCTTTCTCTAAGCATGGCTCTCCCATCCCCAGTGCCTCGCACAGACAGCCCAAGTCACCTCCACCCCTTGCCAGCTCCATAGATAATACGCTATAAAACAGTAAACCCCCCATCTTTATCACAGAGCCATGTACAGTGAAAGATATGCAAGGCCATGATTTTGCCACTTATGAGGGGGAAGAGGATGATATTCCCAAAGCAAGCGAGAATGCACTGGAGGAAGGTGAAGTATATTTCGTTGATCAGCATCCATCTGTCCAAAAACAGTTGAAAAGCATGTCGGAGCAGCAGTAGTGAGGATGGAAGAAGGGGAATATGAGGTACTGGTTCAAAAACGCTTACCCGTACATATCTTGGCACAGGCAGCAGAATTAGTGGCACTGATTGAAGCATTACACGCAGCAAAGGGATGTGCAGTAACTATTTATTCCGACTCTGCATATGTTACCACTACGGTACATGCTGGTATATCACAATGGAGAAGGAGGGGATTCAGAAGGGATGATGGGTCCCCAGTACAACATGCACAACTGTTGAATGAAATAATCGAAGCACTTGCAGAATCCTCAGTAGTGGCCCTGGTAAAATGCCAAGCCCATAACAATAACAATGACGAAATCTCATTAGGGAATGCAGCAGTGGATGCTACTGAAAAGGAAGCAGCTTACCTCCCAAAACCAATGAATACAGCATGTGTGTTAAAAGGAAAACAAGAAGAGCACAAAGAGGAGGGATGCAATGCCTTACCCATAGTTCAGATATTAGAACTCCAAAAGAGAGCCCCACTTATCGAACAGGAACTATGGACAAAAAGAGGAAGCACCGAGTCGCCCACTGATCTCCTATGGAGAAAGGAGGCTACAGGGAAAGTAGTAATGCCCGTAAAATTATTGCAGGTTCCATTTCAACAGCTGCATTTCCCAGCCCACATCTCAAAACAGCACATAGCAGCAGATATCCAGGAGCATTGGTTCATCCGAAACCTCCAAGGTGTATCTCAATAAACTCACAATAAAATATACCACGTGTCAAACATTTAACTCAGGAATGACCCTTAGAGCCCTATGGGGAAAATTGCCACACCCCTTGGGACCTTTCCGTGAGCTGCACATTGATTATGCAGACATGGGAGAGAGGTGCAATGGAGCGAGATACCTGATCGTGGTGGTCTATCTCTTCTCACGCTGGGTGAAGGCATGGCCCTGTGCCAACACAGATGCGAAGTGTGCAACAAAATTCCTAGTGTGGGAGGTGTTCCCACGTTGGGGCATATGCGATGTCATACACTCCGACAATGGAACATATTTTGTATATTACCTGTTTAAGGAAGTAACAGCCTTATTAGGAATAAAACATAAAATGTGCTCGATTTACCACCCACAAGCCAAAGAGGTGGTCAAGAAAATCAAGACTTTCTTAAAAGCAGATTGTCAAAACTATGCCACTCTCTAAAGAAAAATCAGGTCTATTGCCTGCCTTTGGCCCTATTCCAATTGCACACACAGCCCTGCAAGGACCACCACCAGTCCCCTCATGAAATAGTGACTGATAGGCACCTGTAGGGAGATTGTCAGATGCACACAGAACAGCAGCTGTGTTAGATGAGGAATTCAAGGAATACCTCACCCAGCTCACCGGAGCAGTAAGATGTATTGCCAAACAAATTGCCCCGCCTTTCACACAAGAGAGTGAAACAGACACTACAACTGCAGCTGTAGACAGCCCTGCAATACCACTAATGCCTGGCGGACTGAGGGACGCTCACGATAGTGTGACGCCAGAAACGTCACAAGAAAATGAAAAAGAGGTGGCAGTGCCTTAGAAAGTATATAAGAAAACACTAGAGAAGTAAAACAGGCAGAAAACGTAAAAGCTTGAATTTAAATATATCGAAATAGATTATATGTATATAATATAAAGTGGATATTGTTATGTGAAAGCTCTTTTTACTTGTTGTCCCAAATTTCCATACTTTCTCTGTTTCTCCAGTGATCTCACTTCTTATTCAAAGCTCAAACTTTATTAACCCTTGTCCCATTATATCCCTTTCCATAGAAGCTACGATGGTGGAGAGAACGCCATTTGCAGTAGAGCACAATGAGATAGGTAGCAGTAGGAATGAAATAAGTGCCACTAGGGTGTATAACTATACTTGCAGCTTGCACTTTACAGCCATTGTTTTTTTCTGTGATAATGTTGGGACTGGGTATATACAGGGGTGCATCTTTTATTTGGAGAGACCCAGAGACTCCATTTTGTGACATACCAGATGCCATCTTTTACAAGGCCTGAAAAATGATCTCTAAGCATGGCTCTCCCATCCCCAGCACCTCGCACAGACAGCCCAAGCCACCTCTGCCCCTTGCCAACTCCACCCGAGCCTTGTTCCCATGGAAGTCCAGCCATTCATTGGTGTAATGTTCAGTATCTCTTTGCGCCAGATGAGCTCATTACACTATGTGAGACCGGAGCAGGCCCCAGCTCAAGTGCTCATCCATCTCCACTAACCTGCCCATGCTCCTTCAACCCCCCCCTTAGCCAGGCCATGGGCCACCAGTCCTTTGCCCCATTCTCTCTTAGATGAAGATACCCTTCTGACCCCCTTGCAGTGACCATTCCAAGACACCCACCATATCCCTAATCGTATGCGTCAATATATCCTCTCCAAGACTAACACATGTTCAACTGTATCATGAGGCATCAGGTAGATCAAAAAGCAGAAGAAAGATTCCTTGGTCTGGGGAACCGTGTTTTATGAACCCATGAGTACAAGGGTTGGAATGCCAATATATCTATCAATGGTTTCTCAAAGTACCCCTATTTATGCAATGACATTTATGTTTGCCTTTTGTCTCACGCAACTAGTTCCTTGTGTTTTAGCTTAGGTAGATAGTATTGTAGCGTCTCCCTGGCCTGGCCTTTACACCGAGGAGATGAGCCCAGCAGACCCACGTGTGCCTGGAGCGACTGGAAGAAACAACCAATTAGCAACCTGCCTCCCATATAGTATCCATTATGCCACAGGCCTCCCCAATCCCATGGTAATATTTATACCCTATATGAAATGTCACCACTGACGCTGTGTGCCCTTTTATTGTGCTGCCCGTGTATTGTTTGGCAGAGCGCCTTCGGGCAGCAGAGTCATCTGCATGCATACCTTATCTTATATACATTTGTTTTACTTGCAATTAATGTCCTGGTCTCATTCCCTCATGCGCGTTCGAGGGGTGGTTGCAGAGTGGTGCTGTCTCGCTGTGAGATGCTGTTCCTGGATCTTCTATTTTCATTGGACTATTCGTGCTGTGGACATTGTTTGGCCCACCCCTTACTGAGCCTGCCCCTCCTCCCAGTTCATCCATTAAAACCACTGCACGTGCGCGTTCAGCACGTGCATTCGAGGAGTGGTTGCAGAGTGGTGCTGTCTCGCTGTCTAGCGAACTAGCGTACGGCGTCGGTAGCATCCACTCTTTCACGTGCACCCAGGTAGGCTCCAAAATCTCTGTGTAATTAAAGAAGTGTTATATAACTATATCCAACCAGTATGGTACTCCCCAAGTTTACTTTGAAAACCAGCATGCCGCGTGTTATTCCATGGGAGTCGTCCACCATAGTTCATTCACAGACGGCCGCTTCCAGACTTCCTCCGAAGCAATCGGCTTCACTACTTATAAACCCTGCTGGTATTAGATTGCAACGTTCACTTTCTTTAACTTCTGATATTCGATCCTATCATAACAATGACTCATCTGCAAAAAAATCAGAACAACATGACCTTATAAAGATGATGACACCTCAGGCCGACGGAACTTTAATTCCCTTGCAAATAATTACCAATGGCATATTGCGGCCTTTACTCATAGCAGCCAATCATAATTTCGAAGTGACCCCGTTCAAGACAACTACGAGTATAGACCCTCAGCGACCTCTCCTAACACCCATAGTTAATCCACCTAGCTTCCGGAACCCCTCAAATATGTCTTTGATAAGGGAAGTCACTGATACAACTCTAGAGTCAGCCTGCATAGCAGGCAAACTACAGTCTCTTGACCAGTTAGAATCACTGGTTACGCCGATCCCGAGTTCATCTAAAGAGGGTGCTAGTCCAAACAGAGAACGAGAAACCAATAATGTTCCACAACTGACCAACACCACAGCCCCAAACAAGATCATGGAACTTATTCGATTTTCCGTAACAGCCCAACTGAAGTTACGCCAAGCTCATGAGCAACTGCGAATAGCGGGTGAGGTGGCGAGGACACCATAGAATTCATGGATCTGTCCAAAATTTCCTCCTCCCCTACTCCTGATGTATTATACATCTGCTCAAATACTGGAGATCTGATACAGTTACAGGAAGATCCCCTACATAACAATACAATTATGACTGTTAAGAGCCCCCTTCCCTTGACAATTAACCCCCCCAACCAGCCCATCATCGCTAGCATTGGATAAATCTTACAATCAAATCATAGAAGTACCCCTTCTTTCATAGCACCCACACCACGGCATACAAGATTCCAAGAAATAGCTCAAGATTCAGAATTCTTCATACATAAGGCCCACTCAAAGTGCTTTTCATTCCCTGAAGCCACGGCACTAAACAACACATTGAGCGCAATGAACACTGCTCTGTTGGCTATTGCAAAACTCTATGAGGTCCTGGATTGCAAAATGACTTATCAAACACAGTTATTATAACAACATATTAATAAGGATCTCGTCTGTTCAACCAATACTCATATTATGACAAATGACACCTATACAACACCTATGATGCCCAGTGATGCTAATGTGATCCCTAATGATCACCAGCTATCACGTGCTCGAATTGACTCAGACCATTCCCGTTCAGGACTCAACAGACACTCAGAACCTGATAGAATCCCAGGTTGTAATTGTCGACTCCACACAGTCGATAACTGAGTCCGACCTGGTGCTGACTACCAAATTGATTTCCACAAAATCAATCAATGCTTTTGACCTCTTTGTTCCGTCCATGAACACTTTGACAAACAAATCTACAACTTGCCAACTCTAGAAGAGAGAATGCAAAAGAGTCAACAAATCCAGTAAAAGAACTCGTTGCCCTCAGGGCAAGGATCAGGCACGAAAATATGTTAAGGTTCACTCTAGATTAGAGAAACCTTCTGGGATATTATCCATAAATCCATCTGTTGCCACAACCTTATCAACAATGACATGCAAGCCGCTTGATGATTTAGTGGCCTTAACTAAACAAGCTACCACAGTAAACACTTTGGTCTCGTCTACGACGCAATCTCCAATTGTAGTTCTCCGAACCACCATCGTCAATACTTGTAAACCAGACAATGTGGTACCTTCACTCTTACCGACATCCAACATGGAAGTAAGGAACGAAGTTCAGGCAATTATTGCCCAACTCCGTGAAAAAATTGTTTAAGCATATATGTTGCAGTCTTCTTCCAAACCTCAAGTAACCATTGATCCTGAAGTGGAGTTCATTCAGCCCATAATGACCACAACTATAATGCCCCAAATACCAGTCATTTATCAGGCAGAATCCACTTACCCCATAGCAGCTACAACCATAGCACATTTTACTAATTTGAATGATAATTCCAATGCTGATTCAACTTCACAAACAGCACACGCTTCAACTACACTCACCAGTCATGCAGACCATGTAAAACTTTGTCAGACTGAAATTCAAATGCAATTACAATCTCAATTAGGTCCTAAACAGAACTGTATATCTACCTCTGAAGCTCATACTGAGTCCTTGAATCAATCCGCTGTCCCTGTCCAGGACCTAAGAGAATTTATCAAGTCCTCTATCGACTCATATCTGCTAGAATCTCAAGCAGGTGGCCATGAAATTAAGACACCACCAACTTTGACATTCCCTGGTGTGTGTTCTCTTTTACAAGGTCCCCACACGATGAAAAAACGACACAGTTCACAACAGAAAACGTATATGGCTAGTGAGACTCATATGCAGAGAACACTTATGAATACACAGAATTTACATCCAGCAGGCAGGTCACTTTCTCATTGTCTAAACTTGAAATGCTGTGCCTTGCCGTTCTCAAAATATGTTCTTAATCGAACAAGTATATTAAATTTGCACAGAGGTTCTAAGCCTGAGGGAGCTAACCACTACAGATATTTAGTTAGTGGAATTTGTTAACCAGAATGATTTATCTGAAGCTAAAATGTATGTAGAATCTGGTTTGATATATAATTTACTTTGGCAGGCAAGAATGTCTCTGTTTGATTTGGGTTTTATTTTGTGCCAAGATATTAATTTAAACAGCTACCAGTCTGACAAACCTCAAATAATGATATATAAAAAAATGGTTACCTATCAGACACCCACAATAACACCAGGTATGCTTGGGGAAAAATCATAACATGAGACTGTAAAAGATGTGGCTAGCCTCGTCTCCTGGAATACCAGAGGCCACAGTCTCCTTTTAAATCCTCATAGTAATGATTTGGAGGATTTCAACATTATTGTGCTACAGGAGACGAAGATGTCAAACTAACTCGAGGTAGCAAGAGCATTGCTATCATCAACATATACTGGAGCAAGCAAAATATACCAGAAGATCTATTTTTTACGTGTTTACTATGTCATCTAGACAATATAGTTGCCGACCAAATTATAGTCTGCTCCATTATACTTGGTGATCTAAATCTTCATATATTATCCATCAACAATGCCGAGCAAACACATGAAGAACGAAGTTGGTGTAGAATTATGAAAGAAAGGGGATTTGTTATGGTAAATTACACTGTATTTGGTGATGTGCCTGCCCAACCCACATGGAAAAACGGTATTCAGCAGGCCATCATCGATTACATTTATGTTAGTGCAAAGTTTTTGCCTCATGTACAATCTATGCGAGTGACGCCATCGTGTGCGAGCGATCACAACAAGCTAGTCATGCAGTTTAAGTTTTCATCTGAGCCATACTCACTGGGTAAAAACATGTATATGTCGCATCTCCAAATTAACAATAGTGGCACTCGCCTTAAATGGAATCTTCAGAAATTGAACCATTACAAACATATTCTCATTAAATCCGATAACTCTTCATTAACTAATGCCACGTAATGCTTTGTAAATATGCAAATCTATATGCAAGAAAAATGTCTGACACAGACACTCTCATATTTACGACCCAGAAATCCAACAAGAAAAAGCTAAATTGAGGCGTGCCATCCGTAACTTGAGGTACGAGCCTGTGAATACAAGAGCTGATATGAAAAAGCACTTGAAAACCACTTATAGAAATTGGTTGAAAGGTCAGAGGAGCCTTCATTGTCAGAAAAACGATGAACGAATTTTGAAACAGAAACTCACTAAATCGACAAGAGGCATTTGGAATTGCTTAAATATAGCAAAATTAAAGTCACAAGTTGTTGTCATAATCTCTGCTATAGGGAATGAACAATGGTGCATGTATTTTAGAGATCTTTACTGCTCTCCCTTCCCAGAGTTCACTTGGAATTTTCATATGTCAACGATACCCCACTCCTTTCCGTGAGAAAATGAAGACATACTACACTGCATCAAAAATCTTAGCCACTCTCGAGCCACTGGCCCTGATGACCTTCATAATGGAATGCTAAGAGACCATCTGCAAGAATGCGCATCTATTGTCAGTCAAATTTTCAAACATGTATTTACTGTGGGTAAAATACCTAAATCTTGGAAGCAATCAATAATAGTTCCAATTTCTAAGAAGGGCAATAGGGCTTATTGCCCTTCTTGATTGCCCTGACAAAATATTTGCCCGCCTAATTCTGAAACAATTTAATACCTGGTTAGATGTGAATGAGTTATGTGACCCGTTTCAAACAGGTTTTCTCCCTGGATTGGGAACTGCAGTAAATAGAATTACTCTAAATACTGTGATCCATCATTCACGCCAGCGAAAACAAGCCCTTTACATGGCTTTTATTGATTTCCGCATGGCGTTCGATGCAATTCCACGTGAGATATTATATAAGAAACTAATGGACAAAGGTTGCCCTTGGTTCATATTAAAGTGGGTCATTGATCTACATACAGACACTTCCATTCAGATCAGGTTAAATAATGAAGGTCTTCTTTCTGAACCTATAGAGACTGCTCTTGGTTTAAAACAGGGCTGCCTATTAGCCTCGGCTATGTTCAATTTTTTCATCTCGGACATAGGGCCCTCTTTTGAAACTGTCGTAGCAGACTCACCAAAGATCAACTGTGTGCCAATTAAATTTCTGTGGTACGCAGATGACATGGTGTTGTTCTCAAAGACCCCAAACGGTCTTCATGCTTTATTGAGTGTATTAGACTGATACTCTGTGATTAATTGGATAACAATTAATAAAGCGAAAACCAAAGTAATTCATTTTGGTACCTCAAAACAAAGATGCGCAACCCATCAATGGCCATTGCAGTTGACAACCCTAAATACAGTTTCATCGTACATTTATCTGTGTACTTACATAACGCATAATCTGAGTCGTAATGCTGATGGACATCATGTCAGACAAAAGTTTTAACAGCAGTGTCACAAGCTAGATTAATTAAAGCCAGATATTGTAAGTTTTTGCTAGTACTAATTATAACTTACTATAAACAAAAGTTCATCCCCGTCATCACATATGGGACTGAGGCTTTTGTGAAAAAACCATACAACTATTGGGCAATTATCGAAGGATGCTATTGGAAAAGGGGTTTTAAATCTACCATTATCCGAACCCATATGTATTCTTAGGCATGAATTGGGGCTAATATCTTTAAATGCCTTTTACAAATGGAAAATCTGCTCATTTTATCGAAAATGTGTACTCGCTGTTAATAACATCGGCTTACTGAATGTTGTTGCAAAATATCTTTTTATCATCAATGGACCTATTCCCAGTAACTTGGAGGAGAAAAGCGCAGAAAATCATCAGTGAAACAGGTATATCAATAACTCTCCTTCTTGAAAACCCAGACAACGCAAAAAAACGATTATGGGAATATGATTGGATACAAACAAGGAGCGCTTTCTCGCTATATCGTACATTCATAAACACTCCCTTTGCTATGAAACGCTATGGAGAAACCGATAATTATCTAATCTTATTTCCTAGCTCACGCCTGAGAGATGATTTTCTGCGCTACCGTCTAAATATTTGGTTCACATATGAAGTTTTACTAAAACGCAAATTAATCACAGTGAACAAACTGCCTTGTCGATTTTGCAAATCTGTTCCTGAAACGCTGAAACATCTTTGCACTGAATGTCCTGTATTTATTTCTAAGAGAATTGTGTATTTTAAACCTTTACACTATTGTCACTAGTGCTAAAATGTGGGATCTGTTGTTTCATTGTACAAGACAAGCAATAATATACGCTATTCTGAACTTTCTACATAGCCTGAGACTAATGGACAGGATGACAATCCAAAACAAATTGTAATGCTTATTTGTACCTTAGACTTTATGAAATAGAACTAGTGGCTGTTTCACTCTGCAGTTGTATATTGTGATCATCTATGATGATTTGTAATTGAATGATGGTTTCATTTTATGGATCAGATCCATTTTTACTTAAGTTTTTTATTTTTTTACTTTTCTTTTTAAATCTTCTTTATTCTAGCATATGTTATTAATCATGTACATTTTAATGTTATTTTGTTTATGCACATTTTGTATTTTGAATTGAATTATATATTTTGTATTAGTTGAAAAATCAAGTTCTCTTGATTAAAACAACCCATAATTCAAAAAATAAATCCCTCACGGGTTTGTCCGTTATTTGGTCTATTGGATATTGCGTGTTGTGAGGAGCATACCTTCAGTTCCTCTGAAGAAGTTCTTGAGTACACTGTATTACTTATATAAGAATTAAACATGTTGGGAATTTCGAATCACTGTAATGATAAACAGTGTGTAAAAATAACATATTAAATTGTTGTTAGGAGCATGATTAAGTGATTCGCTAATCTGATACTTGTTTTATAATTAGTTACTGGCCACAAACTAAAAGGGCATTCCACTGTTGACTAACAATATATATGTACAGCAAAGCAGATGAGTTCCTGCTAGATTATTGCATATAGAGAATGGAAATATTGAGGTTTTGGTAGAACAACCATCATTGTGTTGCACAGCACTTGTCTCATTATTGATATTGGGGTAATGTGTGTGTTGTTTACATTATTTTATACTTTTTTATGTGTTTTTTAACTATCATTGATGAGTAAAAATAACATTTGTAATTGTTTAAAAAAGGAAAAAAAAGGATATTTGCAGGATCTGTTTTTTGTATTTAAATGCCATCATTGGAATTAATTGGTATTTATTATAAAGATTGATTGTGACGTTCAAGGTTTTGAGAAACAATACAGAGGCTGTTGGGATCTCTAGTTCTATTGTACAAAGGTTACATTGGGGAATGATCCTGACAGTCATTACCTCCTTTCCCCACGTCGTTCCTTGGTTAACAAAAAAATAAAATAAAATAAATAATATAGACATTATGTATGGAGACAGGTTGCAGGTTGCAGGGATATCCCCTGCTCCCCTTATATGTCTCCGCAAAAAACAGCGACTTTTTTGTCAAGAGACATTTTTGCGGGGACATTATTACATGTAACCCTCTGGGAGGACACAGTTTACCAGCACCGCCCTCCCCTGTCATGTGCAGCTGACACCTTATAGCTGTGGGTACATCAAAAACATCTAGTCGTGGACAGCCTGATTAGCATTTCAAGGCCCCATGGATTTGCATCTCCATTGTTACACCTTGCTGGTGGCAGTGAATACAGAAGAATGTTAATTAGCAGGCCTCAGGGAAGGCCTGGGTGCAGGAAGTGACAATGGAGACCAGAAGGCAACAGCCCTTTGTAATGCAATGTGTCAGCTTGGTACTAACACCCCTCCTTGCTATGAAAGTGCAGTCAATGTCCTATCAGGAACCACTCATTCCAGAGCAGGGAAGTATGTGAATTGTAGGAGACAAAGGTCTGCCTACAAACCCCTACTTCAAAGGAGGGCCATGTTGTGATGAAGCGCTGCATAGGGCAAAGTTAATTAGGGAGACACTTTGAAGTACAGCAAACAGGAAGAAGGGTGGCCCTGATTCTGACCTGAAGCATCACTGAAGATTGTTAGTGGGGACAAAGGATTGGTTCTTTAGGTGGTCTTAGCCTGCACCAATCACTGGGGCCCGTTTGGCTTTAAAAGATGGCTGAGCCCCTCACTGACCAGATCATCTGAAGACTTTACAAGGAGTAAGAAAAAGGATTCATTTGGACTAGGCCAAAGGTACAGTCTACCTTACATCTTCCGCCAGTGAAGGAAGGCCAGGAGTTCCAAGAGGGGAAGCAAGATCCCTCCCCTAAACATCTCCCAGGGAACAGATGGAGATACCAGACTCAGAGGAACCGTCCAGCATCTCCAGAATGGGAACCGAGCCAGCACACAGTGTGCCCTGATAGGTTCTGACAGCAAGCTTCCTAGGTGGGAAGTGCCGGAGAGTCTCTGGACAAAGGACAAGACTGTTGCCTGCTAACACCCTCCTGAGCTTTGGGTCATCTGCCTTGAAAGGACATGAGCCCTGCAAGGAAGCTAAGAGGAGTGCCACACAAGCATCATCCAGCGTCCATATTTTTAAGGACAATTTCGAGACAGTCAAGTCCTCGAACCGCATTTGGCTGCACCGCTGACTGTTGTCACGCTGCAATTCCCAGAGCCGTCTGAGGCACCTCGAACAGCATTCCAGATCCACCAACCAGCACAGAGACGATTCTTGGCCCAGAGCCACCGCATCGGACAGCCTGCAGATATTTGTCCAGCCTCGCTTGCCGAACTGCCTGCAGCCTGGTACAAACAGCTGTCTCCCGCGCTAACTCTGTCTCACAGGCTGCGAAGCACCCTGGAACAGCCTCAACACTGTTGAGCACCAAGGATTTCTTCAGCACCAGGTACATTGTGGTTCTGCCCCCCTGGTCTGAAGGCCCCTAGAGACAGTTACAACCCTGGTGCTGAAACCAAATAATCTTGAACTATAAAACTGATTACTTAACCAACTACCCTCCTATCAGTATCCAGAGTGCATCCCTTTCCTTTGTGAAACTATCTGTCCTCTGTGTTCCTTTACAGTGGGGGTTGTAATTGTAGTGTGCTAAAACTTTGTGTTGTAGTAATAATAAGGTAGATATTTGTATAGAACCTTGATTGGACAGGTCCTTTTATCTTTGGGTAATAATTGTATTTTTTGCTGTGCTGCAACTAACCAACCATCCACGACCTTGCGGAGATAAGCCTGCCGTACCGTCCATGTTAACAAAATTGGACAGGAGATGTATAATAAACTTGAGTTCCAATCTGTTAGGATCCCTTCTTGTGTACTAGAGGTGTGGGGTTTATTTATGGTTTAGAAACCAATATTCATCCCTGCACCACTGGTGCCCCGGAAGTTGATTCGTCACACTAACCATCCTAGTATCCTATTGGCCACTGCATTCTACTAGATGCTTGCTCAGAATACAGGGAGAAATTGGTTAAAATGGCGTTTGTAATGGAAATGGTGAGAGGGTAATGAAACAAAGTCCAGCTGTAGATGACCTAACCGAGGAAGCAAATGGTTCTTCTGTTCACAAGAATGTGAAAAGCTAAGATCCCACTTTCCCATCTCTTAACAATACAATCTTTATTTTGGTCCTGTCAGTACATATATTTCAGAAAACTCTTAATTGGTGGTTTTCAGTCATTTGCAATCATTAATGAAGATGCTATCAAGTGGAAGGGCAAAGTGAAGACATTCTATAGACCAGTGCCTTCGTCGTCCCACTAAAAACTTATAATCTAGCCTGGTGGATGGTGATTATGCTATGCGAGGGAAGCGATAATCCCTGTTCAGGGGCAATAGTTCTAACCCGTAGATGACCACACGTTGCTTAATCAAAGCCAATGTAATGATTGCAAATCCGGTTTGTTTGTTTCGGGCCAAGAATGAAATGTTTACAGTTTTTCCACAAGAAGCCACTGTCCATGATCTTAGAAAAGGCAACGCCATGGGAGACCACAGCTAGGACCAGAGTGGGAGGAGCAGCATTCAGCTAATTCCGCTCATCGCAGGTGGTGGACTTCACCCCCTTAGCGCCATTGCAATATGTGGTATGAATGAACAATGAGAACCAAAGATGGCTCCTAGGTTGCGCACCTTTGGGGAAGGCACCAGCAGTGCACCCATAGATATGCCCCGTCAAAAGGAAGAAAATGGTAAGAACCGGCTTGTCGTATCTTGACTAGGCCTTTAAGGCATTTAGACAGAGCTCGTTCAGGCACATCCACTCTTGGGCAATGGTAAATTGGTAAGGCAACCCATGGCATGCTGATGATCTCCTTACTCTTCTAATTAACTCATGTGGACCTTAGTATCGCTAACTCACATACATGTTTCAATGTTTAACAGCGCCGTGATACTTACGGGTTGGGACGCTGCCAACAAATGCAATAAATAAATGTTGTGGCTGTCAATGACTGTTGCTAGGCAGTCCATGTATACATTGAAGATACTGTGAGTGCAGATTCCTTGGGAATACTGTGAGTGCAGATTCCTTGGGAATGCTAGCAGCTACATGTATACATTGAAGATCATGAGAGTGCAGATTCCTTGGGAATGCTAGTGGCTACATGTATACATTGAAGATAATGTGAGTGCAGATTCCTTGGGAATGCTAGTTGCTACATGTATACGTTAAAGATACTGTGAGTGCAGTATCCATGTATACAATGAAGATAATGAAGATAATGTCAGTGCAGATTCCTTGGGAATGCTAGTGGCTAAATGTATACATTGAAGATAATGTCAGTGCAGATTCCTTGGGAATGCTAGTGGCTACATGTATACATTGAAGATAATGTCAGTGCAGATTCCTCGGGAATGCTAGTGACTAATGTGGTAACACAAGGGTTCTTAAAACACTATAGTTCCTAAAATCTTTAAAAATGTACTTTCCTAGCTAGTCCATATATGTTTCTGTCTGATGTAGGGTCCTTTCTTCTTTGATTAAAAAACAAATATTGCTGTATCCAATAGTTCTGACTGCTATATATATTGTAGGCAGTTGCCAAGTATTGCATTATATACCCCTATACTCACACAATATGCCAGATATATATCATATTCATAGGGATTAACAATGTGTGGCCTGGGAATGCCATCACTTGTCAAACATTGCAGGAATATGGCCAGGTGCTCACTTTATATGTTTGTACATTTTACCATATACTAGGCATTGCCATCACAATCGGAGGATAACCTACATTTTCAAGGTTTTATTTTCAAAAGCCCAGCTACTGGTACTATTGGCAGGTATTGTGATCTAAAGCCCAGGCACTTTCCCCTTTAGCATTTAATCCACAGTTACCTCATTGTGAAGGATAAGGCCAGTTAGAAATGCAGGTTCTAGTTTCATTACACCTACAAAGCATAGCAGTGACAGATTCCATTATGAACAATTAGTACCCGGCAAGGGGGGTGTGGCAGCCCCCCAGTCAATGAGGACGCTCAGAACGGACTCTTTAACACACCAGATAGACCTTGTTCCAGGTCCACTCAAAGCTGGAGGCCACCATCTTCCCTGGCCAGGAATCAGGTAAGTGCATTCCCCTGCATCCCTTTCCTCTTCCGACACCCTTTTTCTGCCTGGAGACTGCCCCTGGGTGGTACTGGTGTGCAGTATAATTCAACGCAACATAACATAACATATCCAATCCCCCCGTCTCCACCTCACTTACCTTGAGCTTCCTTGTCCCTCGCCTGCATGCGGGAATAGTAGACACCCGAATGGCCACCATCGAAAGGGATAAGGGACAACGTGTAGCTCCCCCCGCCACGATCCATGGTGTCCATTTGTAGTTTTTTCTCGAGCTAAGAAATGATTAGACACACTGTTTCGCAACCTGAGAAAAATACACTATTAGTACCCTAGTACAACATGCAGGGGGAACTAATAGCAATATAACCCTTGCAGGTGGGCATTACTGGTTTGGTCATGCATTTATAACGTTAAAGCCCTTGCTTCGCTTTGGACTGCAAGTGATGCCCCGGGGGGCTTTACCAGACAGATAATGCCCCCCTGCTCAGGTTATATTACTTAATTAGAACATGGGGTAGAATGTCAAAATCCTGACAGCAACTCGGCATCCTGGGCCATGAATCCCGACACTTGTTAGCTTTAAGCAAGCCACTCCTTTTTCATGATGCAGCCCAGTAGGTTTGCCTGCTGCCTGGATCCACTGGGGCTCCGCCTCCGTGCCAGGGAAGCGCAGTGCAGACTTCACGTCCTTGGAGGCTGAGCTGATCAAGTGAAGATTGAAGATTGTTCCTGAGGACTGACCGCGCACGCGCAACGTTCGGCTCACACCCCAGGTTCTTAAGGTCCTATTGCCCGAGCTCGTGTGCAATACAGCCTCTTGTGTGACACCCAGCCCTTCTTATGTGCCCTCGGTTTGCTCAGGCACATACCTCGGGCTTGCAGGCACATAAGAGGACATAAGAGGTCGCCATACCCTCTAATGCGGGGGTGTAACTTGTAATAAACCAGCAGTGCTAGGTCCCATTATGCAGACATAACACAGTAAGGACATGTACTATTAAGCAATGCAGCACAACCGTGTCAGATTGCATTATGCACTGTCATGTTGTTTTTTTCCCCTTGTTAGAGCAGTAAGATTGGATTCCATTTTTCACAGTTAACAGTGTAATGCCAGATTACATTATGATATGACATAATATGATATTTATAACGCGCTTAATACCCAGAAGTTTCTAAGCGTGGACCCCGGATCGAATCGGTGGTGCCCCGTGTCTTCTTGCATCTAAGGCCAGCATGTTGCCCCTGAGCTATCCTCCCGAGACTGATTATAGCTACTTAGCACAGTAAGACAAAAATATACAGGGCCAGTTAGTACAGTGACAGCGTCTACTAATGCCAGGCATGACAGAAGTGCCAGATGCCATTAAAACGAGATGGCACCGAAGTGCTAGATTCCATTATGCCTATTTACCACAGTAGAACAAGATTGTATTATGCCTAGTTACCACTGTCAGGCCAGATGTCTTTGGTCCAGTTAGCAGACTGAGGCCAGATTCCAGTATGCACAGTTAACAGACTAAGCGCAGATTTAAAGGTGCCCAAGTAGCTCAGTCATGGAAGATTCCATTATTCTCAGTTTGTATTCACTGTCAAGTTCCCTTCATGTCCAATTACCACAATAAAGGACTACATTCACTATGCTCATTTAGCACAGTAAATCCGCATTTCACATTGATCAGTTAGAACAGCATGGCCACATTGCTATATGCCTACATAGTGCATTGCTGGCAGATTACAGTGTGCTTAGTTAGGACAGTATGATCACATACGCCATGCTAGCACAGCCATGACAGATTCCACTGTGCCCACTTAGCACAGTAAGGCAAGATACATGTATTCCCAATTGTTACAGAGGGGCCACGTTCCATTGTAGCCACTTAGCATAGGGAGATCATGTGTGCAGCCCACAGGAAGAGAATGCCCCTGGACAGGGTGTGCCTGTAGAGGGCAGCTCTGCCTGCCCTTCCTGTCAAATAGAGCCTAAAGCTACGTGGCCTCTTCTATCAAACCCATATTGGGTTTTACAGCTAGGACAGGGCAGGGTGGAAGGGGAGAGGCAGGAAAAACGAATATAGCTGGGGTGGGTTTTGAAAGTGGCATTCAGGTCAGAAGACGTAGGGCCATGGAAAAGGGGGCTTGGCCAGGGCTAAGTGCAAGAGCAGCTCTGGGAAGAGGATTGACACCCTCCCAGGGCTCCTTATTGCTCACATAGATGGTGCTAAGGGGAATAGTTACCAGTGAAAGGTCACATTATGGTAGAAGGGTATTGCGGTGCTAGGAATACTTCCAGCCAAGGACTTTATTATCCAAAATGTCGAGCTCAAGTCTTGAATGGAGGTGTGAAATCAGGGAGATTGCTAATGGGCTGGGTGGAGTAGGGCTCATCGCTGCTGCTCTCCTCCTCCCCACCTGCATCACATTCTGTGTTGAATAAAGTCAATCATTATTGACTGTTGTTGCCTTGGCCCAGGCAGAAGCTGGAGGAAAGCTGCAGCAGTGCCTGAAGCCTTAAGCGTGAGGCCCACCAGCACATGGCACTAGCTCCAGGATGGGGTCCAATGCCCGAAACTAACCACCCGTGAGGCCCAGAAGCACAGAGCACTAGCCCTGACACGGGCACCGATGCATGAAGCCAACCACCCAACTTTTAGGCTGACCTCTCCAGCCTCAACATGGACTCTGAGCTGCCGGCACACTGCTGGACCACCAACCCAGCTTATGGGTTCACCACCTCACCACGACACGCCTGATACGACACAGCTAGACACTGCTGAAGCTCCACCACAGCCTGATCACAGCAGGAGCTGAACCCAAAAGGGGCACCAAGAATTGGCTCACTGTTCAAGCCCCGGCACGGATGATGTCCCAGTGAGCCACTGGAGATGATAACAGCAACACTGACAACGTCTGACCTTCAGAGACGGAAGTTCTCTGCTCCTCTGTTGGGGTCTTATTTCACCTCTTCCCTCGTCACCACAAATGTCGTGAGAATAAGTACCGTAACAAGTAAGGCTAATAACTCTACAAGTTTATTAAAGCACAAGACCCCAACACAGGTCCATCCGCATGGACGTCGCTGACAAAAGTGTCAGTTAACAGCCAGGCAGGACCATCTGTCAAATGGCATTCCAAGATATCTGTCAAATAGCCATGGTGCACGCAATGGCATTCCAAGATAGAACGTTGTCTGCCATCACATGCACAGCAGGCAAATAGAACACTCTGCCTTTTCCTGGACCTAACAAACCTTTCATACACAATGGGCTCATTACGAGTTTCGAGGTAGCCTTGCCTGTTTTACTGGCAAAGCTACCTCCAAACTCGCATCCAGGTCTGGCACCCACGAATGGGCAATTACTGGGCTATTCCGGCCCAACCGGACCCGATAATTGCCCTTTTGTGGGTGCCAGGCCCGGTACATCCCCATTCCCATTTGAGCACAATAGGGTTCAATGGGAATGGGAGGGGGTAGCACCGGTTCTGTTAATAACGGTACCAGTGCTACAATCATGTTCTGCTCGCGGGTGCCGGTACGGCAACCAGGTCAGACCTGGTGGCTGCAAGGGCACCTGCGAGCAGAACTCCTAGTATGGCGGTACGGTTCAAAGGTTCCCAGTAGCGATACCAGCGCCATTGTTGCCTTACCGCCATACTTGTAATGAGGCCCAATGTCTTTGGCCATCAAAATAGCTTTACCACCACCTTTCAGCCACAGCTAAAAATGGGCATGCAACACAACAAAGGTCGACCATCAGATTGGGTTGCCAACACCCATGCTGGCTGGACGCAACCTAACTCAGTTAATGATTTAAACATCAGGCTCCCCTCCCTTCTTAAAATGGGGTTCTCCATCATTTTGGACAGTATGCCTTCCAACTCTACCACCTCTTGCTATAAACCCAGGGATGGTTGTTGCTGGATCTAAAACACTGCAAGAAGAAAAAAGTGCTGAATCCCCATCTTCAGTCCAGTAAGGCCGGGGACTTTGCAACCTTTGACTCTCCAGATGACTCCGGACTACAATTCCCATGGTATCTGGCTATTGGCTATGCTGATTAAGGAAAATCGGATTTGTAGTCCAAAACATCTGGATATCCAAAGGTTGCAGACCCCTGCACTAAGGCACCAATCGATAGCTTGTGAGATGTAAAGCACACAGAAATGGCCACTTCGGAGTTAGAGGCACTCATTTGCCCCACAGAATTTAACTATCTGCTTTCATTTAGAAAAACCATCTGATACACACATTTCCTAAATAAATCTTGTATTTTTTTACGTAGCAAATACTTCACGAGAAGGCCGCAAATAACAACTATACGAAAAGAGCAAACAAGAGCTGTCTGTCTCACTGTGAATAAATAACTACAGTGTGGACGCACCATTAAGAAATAATACTGGCCACATGTATAGCGCGTGTCAAACTCCCACTTTCCTGCTATAGTCAAAAGGCGTTCTTTGTTCTTATCAGCCCCATCTGTGGCAATAGGTGTATATACTTTGGATGGATGGAAGGCTGAATTCAGGGCAAAGATCTGAACCCTTGACCTCCAATTTATAAATACCAGGTGCTGAACTCGCTGATTGATTGTAACACCTATTGCGGCTGCAGCAAACCATCTGGACTATGCCAAACTATGTTTCTATATGTTGACAATGATCTGAATCCATGACCTGTAATTTACTAATTTACAAACAACAGGGGCTAAACTCGCTGAGTGATTGTAACAACTATTTAGGCTACAGCACAGCATCTGGACTATGCCAAACTATGCCAAACTATGTTTCTTTAGAGATGACAGATATACAGTGTTGCACCACGAGCTCTGGCAGAGAAATCTCTCAAACTCTGCTCAGGGACGGCCCAATCCTGGCGAGGTGTATTACTCAGGGCCCTGCATCATGTTCAGAAACTGCTCCCTAGCTCGGGGAATCCCCTCCTTCTACCTCCCACTCCTGCCTCCGGGAAGTGCTTCTCCCAGTTTTTTCTTTCCTAATTAGTTTCAGTAATTGTTTGGGTCTAAGGGAATAAACCTTGACAGCAAAATTAATTTTCCATCTAATTGCACTGCTTCTTCTGTGAGACTGTGAAAGCGCTTAGGCTGGGCAGGGATCTTTCTTGCATGACCCTAAAGCCAGAGGAGCATTCGTATGTCTGCACATGTCCACAGACCTCACTGGCGCAGCATGTGTTCATTTGATGACAGCAGCAGATAAGCAAGAAAATATAATTCCTTCATGGTACTGATGGATTTTTGACAAAATGTGACTTGGAAACGATCTTGGTTTGCTACACTGTTACAGGTAATTATCTCCCAGGTACAGTTCCTCAGCTAATAAGGATGTGCAGAACGCTGGACTTCAGGAAGTGAACGCCCACATTCTGCGCCTCCCACATGATGCCACCACCGCAGCAGGGTGGTCCTACCTGTAGTGGCCCGGTACCCTGGGCTCTCTCCACCACCTTCCTGCCTTCAGATTCCGCCTCCCCACTAACCTGCCACGCATCGTCCCATCCTCTATTTGGCGGTCTCTTTTGAGGTCCTTTTCTGATTTTCCTGTTGATTATCTTTGATGAGATAAGCACTTTTTCAGAAAAACAAAAATTTTGCACTTAACTACCTACAACTATTCGCTGATGCTAATGCAACAGTATCTGCAATGGTGGGTGGCATGGTGGGTGGCATCTGGTGGTTATGGCCGCTACTACATAATTGGGCCAAGCACGTAAGGCATTATTGTGTAAATAAATGACCATGAATATAGATTAACTGATAGAGGACGCAATACATCGATTTGCATAATTTCCAATTTTCTCTCCCTTAAGTCTTTAACGAGTCATAGGGCTCTATTACAATTTGTTGGTCTGGAAATAAGGGTTCCGGTAAACTCACCAGCACCCTTGTTTCCAGACCGTCAAACTACGAGCCGCTGTGCCCACCAGATCTGACCCTACTGGGCACATCCGTCATGGCAGGCAAAGCCGTCACGGAAGCACCGGCACTGGTACCAATGGTGCCAGTGCTTCCCTGTCCCCACTCCCACAGAGTCCTATATGACTGTACGGGAATGGGGATTAACAAAATTACCGGCGCCTGACTTCCCGGCCGCCGGACTTGGTACAGCCCAGTGGCACTGTAAAGTCAGGCCCTGGTAATTCTTTACGGGTCCGGCGGCAACCTGCCAGTAGCACCAGCAAGTTTACCGCTGGACCTGTAATGAGGCCCATAGAGTCTACTTTCAGTTGGATTTTTTCCCTCACTTTTTAAGCCTTGGAAAAAACAAAATTAGCTTTGCAGGTAGGTATTTTACACACCCATCCACCACAATCTACCACAATCCCTTTGCGAAATCCAGACCTCCTATAGGCCCAGCGAGTCACCTAACCCTCCCCCAGACCTTTCTCTCCAGTTAGCATACGGCAACCTTTCTTGAGCAGTAGGCGAAGGGCACATGCGAAGGGTGCCTCCTGTTTGCCTGTTCACCTAGCACTCCAATCCTACAGCGACTGTTGTTTCTGACTTCTGCTACAGTCAGGTAATTTGTACCCCTGTCTCGTACTACTCCCTCCCCCTGTAACTTGTTTTGACATGCTGTCTACTCACCTCTAGGTCTCCCTAAGAAAGCAGGCAGTGTTGCTGGTTCTATGTTGCTGTCTCTCATCTAGATATCTTGGCAAAGCATGTCGCATATGTTACATATTGTGCTCTATTACATTTAGGTCCCCCATGAAAGCGCATTGCATTGTTCTATACTGTTTAGCCAATGCACCTCAAATCTAGGGCTCCCTGGGATAGCAGATTGAATTATTCCATATGGTATTCTGTGTTTTCATAACTAAGTGTCCCTTTGAAAGAGCAGTAATCTATAATGTCCTCGATGATGTTCTCGTCCAGGTATCCCTAACAAAACACTTTATATTTGTTTTTGTAAATTGTGTTCTGTTATGCTCACATAGATGCAGCTCTAATAGCCACATAGCATTCCTGTTTTATTGCGCCCTGTTTTGAGTCTGAGCATATGGCCCTCAGATATGTGCATATGGAATGGACGGGAATATACCAGATAACGGAACCAACTCAGGAAGATGGCAAAGTACTGTTTTATGAACAATTATCTAAAACAGGGAGGTTACAACGAACATCAACGGACATACGCTCATTCTCTCAATGATCTCCACATAAATATGGTTGTTATACAAAAAATGCGTCAGAGTGACGTCATACTATGTGGCAATGGTAAAAAACCTATCAAGGGTTGGAATTAGTTAAGGGAGACAGCTAAGTATACATTTCTTTGGGAGCTAGGATTGTTATTAGCTGTCCTTTATCAGGTGGACAACTTATGCCTACCTCTAAAAACATGTAAATTCAGAAACATTTAGATACACAGTTTCTCATTGGTCTTCAAACTACAAGGTCCTTTGTTATATTGACTGATATAATTGGTTGACATGCCTGTGCCATGTCTGGAACATTCGGTTCATTTGGCAGCACGTAAGTCCAAACCCAGGTGCAAGGAGATAGGGCATGAAACTACCTCACCACCCAATTAGCCCAGCATCTCTCATCACCCATGCGTTTGTTAAGACGGATTTCTGAACTCTGTCCTGGTGGCGCAGAAGTTCAGAAGGCCAACCTAATTACTTGGAACAGGGTAACCTCAGGACAAGCCAGACCAATCAAGGTAGCGATCGCGGCGGTCAAGACTAGGTCTCAAGAGGGGTGAGGGTGACTGAAAGCCCGCAATGAGCACAGAAAGCAAGAGCGCTTACAAACTACTCCAAACAGTTGTTATATCAAAAATAGATACACATTTATTTTAAGGCCTTTAAAACAATGACCGTAGCGAGAAAAACACAATATCACAATATTAAACCAACACATACCATATCAACACAATATATATACAAATACACAGTCGCAAGCGTTTAAAGCACGAAATATGTAGTCCACCTGAAAGGAAAGGAAAACAGGCAGTGCGATAACTCTTTAGACTCAGTTCGCCTTCAGAGGCACCTAACTAGATGGAAGTCCGAGCCCTGCGAAGAGTGGAGCCTTGTGCTCAAAGTACCTGCCACGCCGGTGCCAACGGGCAAAAGGGGAAGCTCTTCGGAGGAAGTCAGGCAGTTCGGGTTAGTGCACAGCAGAAGGAGAACAGGTTCCGCAACTCAAGCGCAGCCTCCACAGCGGGCAGAAGCAGAGCGCGAGTACGGCCAAAAGGGTGCTGTTTTTACACAGCAGGGAAAAGCAATGGGATACTGCAGGAGGGCGACCAGATCCTAGCTAAACTACTCACCGGTCCCCGAAGCAAGCAGACCCAGGTTTCTCCACGTTAGTTTCAACAGCTGGCAGGTTCAGAAGAGCAGGGAACGCCTCGTAGTCGTGTAGAGCAAAAAGACGTCCCAATCGACGAAACCAGCACAGTTTGTTGCCGCAGCAGGACAACGGAGCGGCCGTGTGTATTCAAGCCAAATGTACACTCCTCCCTTCAGACTTGGGAACGCCAAGCGTACGAAGCGTGGGAGAGTGACAAGGACTCGAAATACAACACAACCTGGCGGCAGTTACAGAGCAGGACTCCCTTGTAAGCTGGTCAGTCAACTGGATGGCCCAGAGACACTTCCGAAGGCTTACTTGGCAGGAGATGATGAAGTCGCCGGGAATAGCTGTTCCTGCTATTCCAAAGGTCGAAGCACCAGTACAGGCCTTCTGGTTCGATCAAAGGAGGAAAGGGTTTCACAGGACGACAGCAGTGCAAAGGAAGATTCCTTCAGCGGGTCACCAGCGATTCCTCGGTCCAGCCTCTTGGTTGCAGGATACTTGGCTCCTGTATTCCTTCGTTCGTGAGAACTCAGGAGATCGACATGGTAGTGGTGTTTCCAGCTCCCTCTTATCCACGGTTCCCTTCGCGCCAAAACGGAGGGGAGCCAATGGGAGATCCGCTCATCAACACACATACCATACGTGGACCAATCACGGACCACGGTGGTCCCCGGCATTCACACCACCCTAGACTCTCTGGCACCCAGGATGTGTATTGGGACCAGACATCCCAGCCCACACCCTGGAGGCACACAAACGACATGTAGAAGCCCGCGAAAGCAACCACGTTTCGCGGGAAAGTACATGCCCAAATAAGGAAGGCCCCGGGTCGCCCGACCTGGGGAAGGTGAAGGGAGCAAGACGGTCAGTGGACAGGACAAAGGAGCCTCGTGGTCTGGCCATTTTGGGAGCCAGGCCACCATTTTGGGTTCAGTGCGAAAAACGTGCTCAGAACGCCAAAAGGAGCTCAAAATAAACAAAACGATTGCTGCCACCATTCCAGTCCCTGAATGACTTGCACCGATCAAATACCATCCTAAAAGAGTATCTAGGGCCTGTAGAAGGCTAGAGACCCAAGAGAGCTGTAACTTAGCTTACAGTGCCCTCTTGTGTCATGTTGCACTAAAGCCGCAACACGATAAAAGAAACTACGGGAAACAGCGTTCCCCGGTACTGACTGTCTTAAGGGCATGTCAGTTTCCCCGTAAGAAAGGAGCGAAAGCCCAGAGAAGTGCGGCAGAAGGCTGTACTTCTCTGGCAAAGTCAAGAACAAGGTTAAAAACAATAGCAAAAAGTTTAGGGGTTGCCACATGGAAGGAAAATTACCTACAATTACGAAATCTTTCCTAACAGCGTTCTGCCATGAAATTGTCTTTGTACTTGACCTTGCAGAATATTTTTGTATATGAGAATGCACAGGAGTGTATCGAGTCTGGAACTCCAATTTCAAACTCTATTTCCATCCTTGGCTCACGTGACAGCAGACCACGATTTGGTTCATTTTGCAGCTTTTAAATGCTCTAAATGAAGTAAAGCTTGGCATCATTTATGTTCTTTCTTCCACCTTAACGTGAGAAGGTTCCTCCTCCGCACATTCATCCTTCTTCAGAGGAGATAGCTGACCTCGCCTTCTAGAATCTTGACTTTAGGCCAAGCACCCTCGCCACGCTGCTCCATGAGCCTATTATTCTTGCTGTGACACTTTTCCATTCCTGCTTCATGGTTTCTGGCTTACTTATTTCATGATACCAATGTCCAGTTTCTGTGCAATGGCGGCTTAGCCTGCATTCTATTCACTACTCATAGCCAGCTTCTATGATGAGTTAATCTACTTTGCTTTTCAGTGTCTGTACATTTATTGAACGGTTGTCCTTTGCAGCACTTTGTACACATGTAATCTTCTTCTTTTACATTTGAGAATTCACTAAATTCTTTACTTCGTCATTAGTTTTTTCAGGATCTATATATCATCTTCAGCCAGTATCTTGGGACATCGTGCACACCTTTTATGATGTCAGTAGCTCCTCTTCTTTGCTCTTTCTCAAATTCTTTCAGGGAGTACCTCCTGCAGGTTGTTGTCACTTTGGGGGTACTTTCGATACAGTTCTCTTAATGGGTATCTTCTTGCAAACACTTGCTGCAGTATTGAAACAACTGCTGGTGTCAAACACGGCACAGTCTCATGTCTCCAATACAGTGGAGGTAGGGAGGGTGGGATCGCCTGCAGATGTATACAGCTGCTCCTCTACATTCCCCCCTCTGGTCGAGTCCTCAACCACCTCCTCAAGTCTCTGCATCCTTGTATTTTCTCTTGAAGAAGTGTTTCCTGGGTGTCCATATTTTCACACCCCATCCCCCCTCAGGGAGCCTGCCCTTTTAATATGTTCATCCACACTCCAAGTCATATAATTACATTGTCCATTTGGGGTACAGTAAACCCAACGTCCCATGTATTTTTTTATGATCCTTTGGATACCAGAACTGTGTTCCTTCAGGTGCTACAGTGCTGGCCTTTATGTAATCTCTTACGGCGTCATCAGTCAGCACCTTGGCTTCTGGCTCATCCTTGGCATCTATCATGATCTTCATTCCTACTGCTTTCTTCACTGTTTACTGAGCAATTATTATACTGATTACACAGAATCCAAACATGATCTGCTCCAAGAAACATGAATAAGTTTTCATTCAATGAGGAATCCATGAGAACAGGAATGCAAACCAACCATCATCTTAAATGTCATTTGTCTCTTCCTCCATATTAGTATGGGGGTCTGTCAATATCCATATGGCCTCCGTCAAGGTCCCATTCTTGACATTGTGAGACGGTATGAATGTGCAACATGATTGCCCAACCTTGGCACAAACTCCTCCTTCCTTTGCTGTCATGATGTCAAGGACATACCTGTTCTGGAGGGTCATCAGTCATATGGCCCTCAACTCTTCTTTTATGGTGTTGAATCCTTTTATAGTTGCATTGATTGCAGAATCTCCAATGTGGTGATTTGTAGCCATTTGGCATTCACTGCTGTTTGAAGTCCGGGCATAAATATAGATGTCATTATCATAGCAGTTCTACTGAACAAATTGTGTTAATCAGGAATAGATTCATAAGCCTTTATTGATTTGGAAGAGTGAGAAATAATTTTCTCTTTTCATCCGTCATAGTTCAAGTGATCTTCTTTTTCTCAAATGATCATCCACCTTTGGGAATTCGTCAATGTTTAGATCGCTCTGAGGAATGACCAATGCTGGTGCATGGATGAACACCAAGGAACACAATCCACCCCAATTCCTGGGCATATGCTTTAGATTTGCAGGCCCAGTATTGATCCATTAGGGCAGCTGTTCCTTTTCTTATTCCTGGAATATCAATTGTTGTTTTACAGCCTTTATTATGTCCAGTGTGATTCTTTCTATGATTCCGGAAACACATTGTTGCATTGACCAATACACATACACATACACAGCGCAAGTCTAGCTTTTTCGAGATGAGAGCGCACATAGACTTAGAAGCAACAACACGCGATCCCTGCTAAAGCAACAACAGCGCCCGGGACCAAGAACGCTTATCTAATCTTTTTATGGGCTGTTACATCTTCGCACTTTCATTGATAGATTAGGCGATTCCCAAACTCCGACACGATGGGACAGAACACATGAAATTCTGTCCGTGACCAAACGAAGCTATACACAAGCATATTCTGCTTGGATTAAGAGGTACGCTTCCTTTAAAAGCACAGCATAGATCTAATGCCTTTCAGATAACATTGAAGTGCAACCGATAACAGCAGATTGTGCCACTTGAGATACTATTTATTTCGTTCATTGCTTAAGATCTCCCTGTTTTTGCTTTTTGCTCTCAGCTTGTTTAATTCGTTTTCCATTAAATCTCTCTTACTTAATAAATTAAGTGGGAAATGGGAAACAAATATTTTCAAAAAGTGCATTTGTTTATTGCAGCTCTAACTATTGTGAAGAAATCACTGTTTGGACCATCGAATTCCGCCCACATTTATATTCAAATCAAGGCCACACACATCAATCAAATTATAAAAAGGTTAGTTGAATTAGTTGCATGTGCACATTTATAGAGATACAATACTCTGTTTTTATTTTGTCACCAATACGGTCTCTCGTTTTGGTTTTTAGATTGTCACTCCCAAAGGGAATCAAGCAATGAACTATTTCTGAATTCCAATTTTGGATATCTGCTTAAAAAGTCCTGAAGACGGGTCCAGCACATGCCTGATAGCATTAAAAAACCAGCTACAGAGCTTGATAACTTTCGCCAGGACCTAGAAACACACTTTCTGGTGTCGACAAAGTCAAGGACAGTAAATTGTTGCTTGAGGTCTTATTTAATGACAAGATGTTCACCTCACACTTCTACTAACCCCACAACATCACCAGTATATGATGATTGTGTTAAGTTTAAACAAACTGGTTGAGAAAATTGATTTTCAGTATATATTCTTTTATGTAATGTTATGTACAAACAAAATGCATTTTTGTCTTTCTTTTTAACATAAACTTCTTTGAGTATTTTGTATTTATGAATTAAAAGATGCATATCTCTATCAATTTCTGTCGTAATTAATTAATCGACATGAAAGGTAGCACTCTGTGCAACTAGACACACCTAGTATGTGTTTAGGTGGGTAGCTGTTTCTGTGGTATTTCCTTTTATGCAATGGGACAATGACCACTGGTCCTGATTCGTCCTCCACCCATGTCAGTAATTTGGAGTACTTGGCCCAATACTTCAGGCACTCATCGTTCAGCTTCTGTATTCCTGGTATTACTTCCTTCCTTAGAAGATGAGCTGCACAGGACATCATTCCATCTTCCCATCCTTTACTCGTGTTAACCCGTCCATAGATCAGCAGCTGTGAACGTTCCCAGCATCCAGGCATCCAAGCTTTTTGGTCATATCAGAACAGTTCATCCTCTTCATTTTATCCATGATCACCTTATCTTGTCCTGCAGCAGGATACAAAAGCATCTTGTCTCTCCATTCAGGCCCCGTCTCCAACTGAGTAGTCTTAATATATTCATCTTGGTATGGAAACTACTGTTGTGTTCTCCATTGCAGGGTTGCCCAACTCCCTTGGAATAATCCCCGCGTAGTACATGCTACAAGCTGGTTGAGGTATTGTGCATCGGATGCTGACATCTCCTTTGAAATGAAAGTCTTTACTGTATTCATGGCATGATCGAGCAGACATAGCAATTCTCATCAGATGTTCTTTCCCCCACCCTTTTCATGTGCAGATACCACATATTATTTACCAGGTGAGCTGAATTATCCAGATAGGTATTTAGCCCCTGGTTATCTTCCTCTGCATCCCTTTTATGTTATCCAACATACCCACAGAGATCGAAGAAATTGTCACAATTTGTACTTATAGTAGGGAAAATCATAGGAGCTTTTTCGTTAATGGGACCATTAGGATAATAGAGACTGTGAAATGTAAGATACAAAAAGATAACAAGAATGAGATAAAAAGAATACACATGCAGATGTATATTGTGCATAGAAGTCTGGAGAAACATGTGTTGTGCCATCCCAAAGCTTGCTGAACTCTTGCTCTCTCTATAATCACATTAATCTCCTCACAAATCATTTAAATACAAATATTCAAATCTTTTACATTTGTAACTGCACAATCTGTTCAATTATGGCAATGAGGAGTCATCTTATCACTGGACCATTTTTGGGATACTGTAAAAAAAAGTATGAATATTGATGTCTAATCTGACAAGAGCAGGGTAAGACTGAAGTGTAAACATAAAAATAGCAACCACAATCTTATATGTGTCACTGTTGACAGGTATCATGTATTTTATCAATTGAAACAGATATTCTCCACAAAATAAATCTGGCGACTGATCTCCCTTCCAATTTTTAATCAGGAACTGACGTTTCAGCATAACACTGATGCAATCATTATTTCTTCAATGAATTTCTAAAAGTTTGTTTCAGCCTCTGGAATTTCACTGCAAGTCTATGCACTTTTTGCTAAAATATATAATGTGTATCCACTGAATTCCAGCCAAAAAGAAATACGTGCTTATCACTTGCTGCTTTATCGTTCTTCTTGTTGGTCATCGATCGAGTCTGCACACGCAGAAATTCTTCCTCTTGTCTTGCTTCTAGGTCAGCAACTGCTGGAGGGAGATCTCACCTTAAAAAAGGGAGTTACATTTCATTAGCAACCCGAAGGGGGCGCTGGCCAATCAGGCTGCTTGGAATGCAGCTGTATTATATGGTACAAGACTCCATTCTGAGCAAACTGGGTAGCCAGCGCCCCCTTCCTTTCCCTTCCCCGCTCCCCCTATTCCCTCACCTCTTACCACCCGCATAGTTTCCTTGGACATTGTGGGTCTTTTGGAAACCGAAATCCCATTAGGGACCCGGTACATCCTGGTATTGGAAGACCATGCCATCTGGTACTCAGATGACGGTACTTTTGAGGAGCATCAAAACCCCTGTGGTGGCAGAGGGCCTAATAGGGATACTCTCTCATGTGGGATTCACCAAATAAGTTATTTCTGACAGGGAATCCAACTTCATATCCGCATATATAAAGGCAATGTAGCGTGAGTGTGGAGTAATTTACAAGCTTACAAGTTGATTAAACCTAAAATATGATTAGTTCTTTTTACCTGTACGATCAAGCAAACAATTGCATTGTAGTCTGTGCCATATCTTAATACCTGGCGTGTTCTTTGTCCGGTATGTATATTGTTGGCATTTCAGACGGTTAGTTGCACGTTGCCTCTGCTCAATTCCTGGTAACCATACCTGACCTGTGTGACCGCAAACAATTGTACTCTAGCTTGTGACCCAATCCCAATAACTGTACTGTGTTTTTGTGTCTCAAGTAGAAATGTGCACCTTGTCTATGTTTTTGAATTATTTTTACATCTCACTTCGGGGAGCAAGCAAATGTTTGTATTTGAACCCATGCCTCAGTCCCATCATCTGCACTTTGTTCTGTGATTAAACTGGTAGTCGCATCTTGTATATGCTTAAATATCACAACTTGCCCTCCTCCAGTGTGTTATAACTTGATTCCCCCACCACCTGACCTCCACTATGTCCTCAATGTCTTCACCTCATAGTTTGAAGCCATACTCCTCCACGGACAGTACTGTGTGCTGCACAGGAAGTGCCTTCATCCTTGAGGGTTATGGTTTGGCCAAACTTGGTTGCCCACGTCACCACCCTCGCCCCTGCCCTACTTCCTTCCTACCCAAAAGCCCCCCTTTTCCATGTCCACTAACAAAGCCCCACAGAAGTACTCATAGGAAAACCACAGGCTTCTCCCTACATAAAGCCATGTCTAAACCCAACGAGACTGCCCTCTCAAAGGAACTACTGCATTGTATCACCACCGCGAGCAATGGAACATGCAATGGTACATGTGCTACTCTTAGTTTACCCTCTCTTCCCACAGCCCTCACATGACCCATTTTAGGCCCTGACAGGTCCCTAAGATTAGCTGCACGTACTAGCTGCTCCCACCACTGTTGCTGACACTACCCACGGCTGCTTCGGAACAGAATGGAGCAACTGCTCAAACCAAACTCAATGCTGTCCCACCCCCTGGCTTAATATGACGTCTCGGGACTTGATTCAACCTACATGTGCAACCACTCGAAGCCCAGCTTGATTCCCTCGAACTGCCAAGCATTGGTATAATGTACTTTTGAGATGCTCTGTTCCCCTGGTCCATCTTTTGAACCCTAGAGACTGGTCAATTCCCTTTTGCACCTCTTTCCTCCCAAAATATATCCTTTTTAAACTCCTCATTGAATTTCTTCCCTACTAAAAACCCAGAGAGCTGCACCATTACATTCAGCAGGTTCCTGTATTTTCGTTACAGGGGTGGGTTTTTGTAGTTTTTTTTATAGTTATTTGTATGTTGGTGTGTTTAAATAAAGTATATGTAAGTATAATTTTATAGAACATTGATTGAACATTCCTTTGATTTGGGACTCTTGTACGTTGCTCCTTTGGTTGCTAATGGATCACATGTACACCCATTCTGAGAGTATAGCCTTGCCTCTGCCTACTCTGCCGCAAAAGATGAAAGAGGCATATCAATTAGCTGTGCCGGTTTTACCTTTATGATTGGGATCACTGTTGGTTTGTAGAAGTGAGGGGGCAGTTTAGTCACTACTCATCCTTAAACTCCTGCAGTGCAGAAGTCATTTTGTCACAAAGACCCATAACAGTGATGGATTGGTACTGTAAGGTGCTATGGCAGTGATTTCAATGGAGGCAGCCAGTAAAATGGGTGCAGATTTCGGGACTCACTTTTCTTAGGCCCTTTTCACTTTTTGCCAAACACAGGGGCAAATGGAATGATATCCTCCCTCCTTTTTGCCCACTTGATTTTGAGAATATTTGTCCATCTCTCCATGTTCAGAAGCTATCTGGAGTGTAGCCACTGTTTGCCCCTCTGTTCGGGGACCATCAGCGTTCACACTGCAGTTCTTGGGCTGAACACCTTCGCAAAAATCATGCGGTATCTTGTCATTTTCTTGCTTAGAAAAGTTATTTACATCTTGTGTGGTTCCTGTTCTCTTATTCTCTTGGAATATGTGTGGCTTAAAGTACTCTTTTGGTGACGGGCCTGTACCATCCTTCCTTTTGAGCACTCATTTTTTCTGTCTGCACTTCATAGGCATTTTGACTATCAAGGGAGGATGGTTTAACAATCAGACCTACCCCTTTATCAGGTGTTTTATCATGGCATGTGATGTCTCTTTTGAATCTGTCTCTTTGCTCTTTTGGAATTTCTTGTTTATTTTCTTTATCCTGTCCTTTATTTGCACACACTTCGATAGTCTGCTTCAACTCTAAATTAAACCAAACTTCCTTCTTATGTGCGTGTGCATCCCCTGCCTCATTCTCATTTGTGGTCAACTTCATTTTTAAATCAGCAAGCAATTCAGGACCGTTATCCAAAACTGGTTCATGGGATTCTGTACTTTTATCATTGCAGGGGCTATTAGTATTTAGTCACTTGATGTCAGAAGGCGCCAGATCACTGCTGCGACTCTCTGCACCCTCCTTTGATGGCTGCTTTTGAACTGCACAGAGTTTTCCTGTTTGCTCAGATAACATTTTAACTTGGGGCTCAAGGCATTGAAATCTGTCAATTTCCCTGGAATCTTCTCTCTGCGGCCCAGGCCGATACTGGTTACTTTCACCCTGGTTGAATCTGTTCTGTTATCTCTCAGGAGATTGATTTCTCTTTGAGTTGTTTCTGAACTCTTGATTCATGGGAGGTGGGGCCGCCTTGTGACCATTCTTTGGTTGTGCTCCACTGTTGGTGGTGACTGATTATACTGGCGTGGGATATAGTGCTTGTTTTGTCTTTCATTTTCATTCTGTCCTCTATACTGATTTTCATTTTCAATGAACCGATCTACATATTGTGGTCTGTCTTGATTGCTATATACCATAGTGTTGGGGTCAAATCTGCTCTGTTCCCCCAATGTCTGGTATGAACCATTGTTTCTTTGATCTTGATTTTGTCTTTGATTGTTATTCATGTGTGACATATCGGGCCGGTGTCGTACCCTAGGTCTGTCTCCCATATATTTAGGACTAATGTCATTTTCTCTATTGCTCGGATCATGTGACTGGAACATCAGTGTTTGGGATGGCAGCCTCTGTGGCACGCCTCTTTGATCAGATGTCATATTATACTTGACCTGGGTTTGGGCTGTTTGAAGTGGCATTTTTGCAGATTTTATCTCCATTACCTTTGGTGTCGAGTCTTTAGATTTTGATTTTACCTCTTTATTCATAACCCCCTCTTCACTCTGACAATATATGACCTCATACAGTTTAGTCCCTTGTTCTACAATCCACTCCAGTGACTTTTTACGATCAAACTCGCAAATTAACTGTGATATAATGTTTTTTTGCAAACCATAAAAGTAGGCCGTCTTAAATTCAGTCGAATTAGGCCTAAAAGATACATCAAAGTGGCAGAGAATTGTTAATTCTTGGCAAAACTGAGGAAGTGACATATTTGGTTTCGCTGTTTTGGTATGTGCTGCCTTTTTTGCACCCTGCAATGACTGGTATGGGGAGAAATGATGCCTAACCTATTTTCAAATTCTGCCCATGACATATTTTCTTGTTCATTTAGACCTCTGATAATGCTTGGTAGTAGTAGCATCATGAGTTAGCTGAACATATTGTCTATATTGTTCCCTAGGTACTTGCAGAACTTTATATCATATACTGTTTCCAAGTGATCCTCTATGCAGAAATCGCCTCCCTTTTTGAATGGTTTAATCAAGGCCTTGATCGATTCCATTATTTTCATAGGACTACTTGGCGGCTATATTTGGAGTTGCATTATTCTGTTGTTCATTCCTTTTCTCAGGGGTATAGACTGATGGCAACCATCAGTGGGTGATTCCAACCCCCAAATGCGTTACAACCAGGCCCAGCCACCGGTATGCCACTGGTGCATTGTTCCCTTGTGAAGAAGTGGGGCTAACCTCAAACCCATCGAATGTGGTACCTTGTTGCTTTTCCTGAAATTTGAATTTGCATATTTACTGCTCCAAATCTTTGCACTTTTTATGAAGTCGGTCTGCTTCCTGACAAAGGTAAGAATTCTCATCACCCATCTTATTATTCACATCCTCTGTGTACCCACACATAGTCACTCCCTTAGTAAAGTATGATCCTCAGCTCGTAATATAATGCTATTTCTCACTATGCTAACTAAAATCGAATTTAGGTGACCCATTGCCTGTGCACCCTGCTAGCGACCCATGCTTTTGTGCACTGTTTGAAAAAATCGCATTTAGGTGACCCATTGCCTGTGCACCCTGCTAGCGACCTATGCTTTTTTGCCCTGTTTGAAAAAATCGAATTTAGGTGGCCCATTGCCTGTGCATCCTGCTAGTGACCTATGCTTTTCTGCCCTGATTGCTGAAATCGAATTTAGGTGACCCATTGCCTGTGCACGCTGCTAGCGACCTATGCTTTTGTGCCCTGTTTGAAAAAATCAAATTTATGCGACCCATTGCCTGTGCATCCTGCTAGTGACCTATGCTTTCCTGCCTTGATTGCTGAAATCGAATTTAGGTGACCCATTGCCTGTGCATCCTGATAGTGAACTATGCTTTTCTGCCTTTATTGCTGAAATCGAATTTAGGTGACCCATTGCCTGTGCACTCTACTAGCTACCCAGGCTGATGCTGTGACTGTATCAGTGCACTGCCTGCCTGCGCTGGATTATTGCACCCAGCCCATGTGCCTAAATAGTTAATTGAACTCTATCTCTGCCCACTCAGCCCCCACCAATATAATGCTGGCGCTCCTCACCATTATCATGTTCCCTTTTTGTATAGTCCCTAATGCTACACCATGCACCAGAGGACATTTCATCAAGGTTGGTGAAGGATTAGCTAGACTAGGCTGTTCACGCCACTTCCCCATCCCCTGCCCTACCCCTTTCCTCCCCACACACCCCCCTTTCCCCATACCATTTCCTCAATCCCACATTACACCTACCACCATCAAGAATGTAGCAACCTCAGACATCCCAAGCCTTAGTCCCAACCCGTCTATGTACAAACACACCACACCTATTAGCATTAATGATAGGACCACACCCATCCTGGGTATTGAAAGACTCAACAGACTCATGTCTAGAACTAAAATGTCCCTACGAGCTACCTCACTCACCACCACACCCAATACACCGACCAAATTAAACACCACGCCCACTAATCTCCAACAAAAAAGCCTCCACAACGCACCACTCAAACACCAAACCAATAACAAAACCACTGATTCTTCCCCCAGTTCAGGGAACACACCACCCCCTGCACCCACCTCCACCCTCAAAAGCGCACTCATCAATGCTCGCTCACTAGGTGCCCATGCTATAGATATCCATGACCTCATTGAGGACCAACACCTTGATATGCTGGTGGTCACTGAAACCTGGCTTCACCCAGCAGCAGGACCACTTCTAGCCCTTGCCATTCCCCCAGGATTCAGCATCCTCAGAACAGACTGGACAAATACCCAAGGAGGTGGAGTTGCCATAATAGCCAAAACCACTCTGGAAATCAGAACTTGCCCAATAGAACAGATACTAGGTTATGAACTCCTACTAGTTAAGTATACTTCCAACACCAAAACCACCACTAATTTACTAGTGGTGTACAGATCACCCAATAAAAATACCCACCCCGACTTGGACATCCCACTACTCCTAACGCCCCTCATCAAGCCTAAAACTAAATGCATAGTCCTCGGTGACCTTAACCTAGGATACAATGATCCCCTGGATTCCGAAGCATCTACATTCTATACAGCCATGTCAGAAATGAACTTCGTACAACTGATAGATAAACCCACCCACTCAAAAGGAAGAACCTTAGACTGGCTTCTCACTCTTAACTCTCTAGTCACCATTGACTCCATCCTCCTAGTCAATTGGTCAGATGACTATGTAATTAACTTCACTATAGACAATGCCAGTGCAGAGCACATCACCCCTAAAAAACCAGAAACATTTGAAACTAGAAATATCAAAAAGCTCTCTTCCGACAAACTCACTCCAGCCCTGAGTGCTGCCCTTGCCCATACGGCTCTAGGCACCAACAACCCCTCCTATCTAGCAGAACAATACCAACAATGCCTTACCCAAACTATTGACTTA
The DNA here is from genome assembly GCF_040938575.1 of Ambystoma mexicanum. Classification (NCBI taxonomy): domain Eukaryota; kingdom Metazoa; phylum Chordata; class Amphibia; order Caudata; family Ambystomatidae; genus Ambystoma; species Ambystoma mexicanum. Next base: position 1,577,259,810 of record NC_090929.1, on the reverse strand, counting down.
CTTGCTCCCATCACCACTAAAACCCGTAGACCTGACAAAACCTCCTGTTTTTGGTTTAATGAGGAACTTGTAGCCTTAAGACGCACAAAAAGATCACTTGAACACCTCCATAAGAAAAACAATAGCCCAGAATCGGCATTAGCCTTCGCAGAAGCCAACAATACTTATAAATCAGCAATAATCACCCAAAAAGCCAATGCCTTCAACCTCTGCATTACTAATGCGTCCTCAGACAGCAAAGAACTGTTTACCATCCTTAGAGAGCTCGAAAACCCTTGTCAAACCTCAGCGCCTTCTAATGCTAGCAAAGACTGGTGCACCACTATTCAAAACGCACTCTCATCTAAAATCCTCCTACTGCAAAATAAAATCGATAGTAAAAAAACGCTCCTAGCTGACAAAACTCCACCCGCCATATCAATGGCCACATCAAATGCCACTACTGGCCCCCTATTTCAATTCACACCAGTGACTAACAAAGTAGTATTTGACACCATAATGAAACTCAAAGCTTCCAAGTGTAAAGAAGACCAATTCCCCTCCCACCTAGTGAAACTATGCGCCCCCACCCTCACACCTATCATCACCGAATTCATCAATGCCTCTTTCCTCACAAACACAGTCCCCACCAGTATCAAAAAAGCTTGGGTGACACCACTTCTAAAAAAAAATCCCTGGACCCAACAATACCCACTAATTACCGACCTATTACAACGGTCCCATTTCTCCTAAAAATAATTGACAAAATAGCCTACTGCCAAATTCAGAACCATTTGGAACAACATCAACTACTAGGAGACCGCCAGTCAGGATTTCGTCCCAACCATAGCACAGAGACAGCCCTCCTTGATCTGAAGATCCAAATGGATGCCACTAGAGAAGCAGGCAAACTCTGTCTACAGATGCTCCTGGACCTCTCAGCGGCCTTCGATCTGGTTGACCACGATAAACTCTGCAACATTCTAGCAAACAATTTCAACCTAGCTCAGTACGCTACCAACTGGATCAAATCATTCTTGGCTGTTAGGACTTCCAGAGTATCCATCGGCAAAGAATCAGCAGACCCAGTGCCTGTCCCTGCAGGTGTGCTGCAAGGTTCCTGCCTATCCCCCACTCTGTATAATGCCTACACCAAGCTATTATTTGCAGCGCTGGATGCCATGGGTGTCATCTATACCAACTTCGCCGATGACACCCAAATCCTCATTCCTATCTCAGGCAATCATGAACAAGACTCCCTCCTGGTTAACCAAATTTACTCACTCATCCAAAACTGGATGGCTAATAACAGCCTTTGTCTCAACAACGACAAAACCGAGCTCCTCATACTAGGCTCCTCCAGCAAAATCAACACCCTTGAGCCCGCCTACAAATCATTCACCATCGATGGAACCATAATCCCTGTTCTTAAACAAGTCAAGACCCTTGGCGTCTACTTAGATGCAACACTATCCATGTCTAAACAAGTAAACACATTAGCCTCGTCCACTTCCTACACCTCCAAACTCATCTCCCTCCGCCGTAAATTCCTCTCAGCCAACAACTGTGTTACCCTAGCCACAGCACTCATACTGTCTAAACTAGACTATTGTAATATCCTATTCCTTGGCACTTCCAAAGCCAACATAGCCAAACTTCAACTCATGCAGAACTAAGCCCTCAGAGCAGCTCTAGGCATAAAAAAATCCGAACATATCTCTAACACCAGAAGAGACCACCACTGGCTCCCCATCCAAGCCAGAATTCTATTTAAAACCCTGAGCATCACCCACAAATGCAGGGCTAACAAAGCTCCCAAATACCTCAACAACACAGTCATCATGAAGCCCCAGACCAGACTCCTCAGGTCCAACAAAAACGCATACCTTGAAACTCCCAGATACAAAAGAGAGAAAGCAGGGGGTAGTAGCTTCAAAACACTGCCCCCCAGACATTGGAATGTGCTACCTTCCCACATTATGAATGAAACCTCCTTCCCTAAATTCAAAAGCTTCTTGAAGACTTTGCTCTTCAATAAGTTCTAACTGAACCAGAGCACTAATCCCCTCCAATTAACTGTTTATACCTGACTGCTTTGTATATTATTGTATATTATTGACTCCTGACTGCTTTGTATATTATTGTATATTACTGATTGCTATTCCTGTGGACCTCTGAGTTCTTTCTAAGATTGCATTCCCCCATTGTCTGTAACTACGCCGTGATACCCCCGGGTCTGGGCGTTTAACAAATGTAATAAAAAAAATAAAAAAATAAAAAAATCCTGCATTTCACTTATTTGCATTTAGCATTGATTAAATTCCCTGTCCTTTTTGTCATTTTCCTGTAACATTTTAGCCATCTCTTGTTCAATAGCCTGGAACTCACTTTCTTCCTCCATATTGTCCTTTTGGAGGGTTTGGATCTCCAAAATAATATTCTATTTATCTTGCCTGATGTCGCTTACCACCCCTTTCAGTTGTTTTAGCTCCTGCTCACTCTCCTCAAACTGTTTCCTTCTCTGGGACAGTTGTTTTTCTAATTCACTGCATTTGGATTGCTTTCTTTATGGCATGACTCTGATTCCGATTTTACATTTTTCCTCTGCTCATCTGCCTCATCCAAATTGATCTGTACCCTGTTAATTATCCCAGCATCATTTTCCTGCAGTTTTAAAGACCAATTTAAAAGAAACCAGGTCTTGGCACTGAGCCTTATTAAGAAGTCTTTTTCAGAATTTTTGTCTGCAGCTCTAAACAATCTCAAGAGGCAGACTTGGATTATGCTGCCTTCTTCAAAAATAATTTTTAATGGTTCTTTCTGCACTTTTCCACAAATGCAGTCGCGCCAAAGGACGGCATTTTCTGATGACCATACCCCATGCGCAAATGACTTTGCCTCCAGGTATTTTACCAGTTCATAAAATGTGGCCTCTATTTGGGACATAATGGTAAAGTGTGCAGTGCTACACTACTCTCACAGAATTAGTTCCCTTTAAATGCACCAACGGCCATGTGGAACACACTTGCCATGCCCAGTAGCTGCTTTACAGTCTGTTCCCACAGGGCCAGTGCACCAAAGTAATGTTGGGGATATGTCATAGGGCTATAACATTACTTGAGTGATATTTTAGCTTTGTGGTAAATTGGCAGTAACTTGGCAGTATTTTAGTATTGTGGTATAATAGTGGTGAGCATATTTATGGTATTGCCCTATATGATGAAACAACCTTCCCCCTTTGGTATTGGGATTTTCTTTTAGGGTTGACTGTAAGCATGCATGTCTGAACCTTACACATTTAGTAGGAACAAAACATTACCATATGTTGTGCTGATGACTTATATACAACATCAGCCTACTGTGTTGAATGGTACTGTTCAGGTCCCAGCATGCACAGCTGAACACACTCACACAAACACACAGGTTTTCTGGCTTGCTTTTATGGTTCTCTAACTTTTATTTCTTTACTCTACCACTGACAGTAAATATTTTACCACTGTGGTAAATGCTCTAAGGCACTCCCTGATTGCCTCCCCACATCTAGAGAATAATCACCAGAGACACAATAAAAAAAATCCCACCGCTTCTGTTTTCTTTGTTCGATTATTTTCTCTGTGCATGTAGTATTTAAAAATAGATGTTGCAATACATATATTACACAATCAGAAACTTTGCAGAAAATACATCAATCAACTCGAAAACAGTGAGAACATATTTTTCTTACCAAACCTTGTAACACAATGAGATTACGAACCGTGCTCCCTAAGACAAGAGACACAAACAATTCATGGCACAAGCCTTTTTCATTTTGTGTTAAACCACAGTGTGACAAAGAAAAATACAACAATGATTCCATTGAAACTAATAATCTATTTCTGTCTATCTGACCGCAAAAATAATTCTCTCATTCCGCACTCATCTCAATTTACAGTTACTCACCCTAAGCGGTGAAACCTCTGTGCCTCATGAGGAAAACCCCTTCTGTTTCTGTTGTGGATTATCAGCAAAGGAGGGTTGCAACTTCCGCACTGCTTTTCGCACCCCTGAAGGTCAGCCCTGGAGCAAAGCTGCAACTAAAGCCTGGCAGCTCAGCGCTCCTCCCTGCTCTCTCTCCTGCTTCTTCCAACAGTCAGCAGCCAAAAGAAGCCCACACACTTTCTCCTTCATGTATTTATGCTTGATGCCTATCACTCAAAACTAAACCTGCCTTCTTTCTGACGCTCAAATCACCCCAGCAACTTCTAGAATTCTGACCTATCTGTCCAATCACCCACAAGAGCATATGTATCAACTTATTTCCTGCAAGAACAATGAACTCTCTGAATGAAAAAAAACACCCCATTAAATTTTGCAGCGCATTTACTTCCACAGAACGAAAAGCAGAATTTCCCATCTGTGCTAACTTGTATTTCAATGTTAACAGGAGGACTAAATATTGAATGGGATATTATTTATTAGGGATGGTCAGTTAATTAATCTAGGTTAGTTTCATCAATGCAAGACTGCACACAGATGGCAAATTCACCTATAACATGAGTCATTTTATATGAGCTCAGTGCATTTTAAATCTGCCGTCTTTTTCATCCAATTTGACACCATTGAAAGCCTAGTTCCCTGTCCCCATAAACCCAATGTATTATGTTTAACCTGCACTTGTACCACATAGTTGGCTGTCTCTTTTTGCATTCTTTTATACTAACCCCACTGAAAGTACTGTCATGTAATCACTAATTTGCTGTTCCCATCTGAACCCATTTTACTGGCAGCCTCCATTGAAATCACTGCCATAGCATCTTAAAGTACTCATCAGGCGCTTTCTGGCAACCTTCTTCAACTTCAGTATCCCCTGACCGTGTCACTCCTGTGATGGTCACACCTGAAGAAGCCTTCAGCACCCATGGATGTATGAATTCTTTGCAATGCTCTACCAGGAAGCTTCACACTTGTCACTTCATGTCATCCAAGCACTTGTGCTAGTCCTTTATTCGCAATGGGTACGTTGACACAACTCTTACACAGTTCCATACATGGTTCCTCACTTCGGCAAGCTATCTGGATGCAGTTTTAGATACAAGGTTGTCTATCAGCCTGAGTGCCTTGCGGGGCCACCCACTCTACCAGGACTATCTGCTGCATTCTTCCCACCAGGAGCATCCCCAGAGTCCAGTGTGCCACTCTTTTTAGCTTGGGCTATTAGGTGGTGCTTTCGCTCTGCTGATAAACCACAACTATTGCATTAGAGTACATATAAGGAGACTGCTAATCCCTATGGTCATTACTACACAATTCCTGCCCCTTCCCGTCCAATACACCTCCTCATGGGAACTCTTTGAGCTCACTTTGATGAAGCCCTAACATCAAACATTACATTCAAAGTGCCTGCCAGTGTTTTCTCAAAGCAGTCTTCCGAGAGGTAATGACTTAATTGGAGTTGTAAGCGTGCTACTTGTGTAATAAAAATGTCTAAACCAGGTCTGCCATCATCCACTCAATGTATAAGCACTATGCTTGCCCTTGCTGAAGTCCTGTTAAAAACAACATTGCCAAAGCCAACAGTGTTGGCTTGTGTATAAGTATTAGACATATGACAGTCACTGCTATTGGATGCCCAGGTACTCGCACCATGCTACACCTGCTACCATCATTGGACACTTAATACCACTATGCCAGTGCCTGGCAAGTGCCTTTCCCATACCTACAGAAAAGGCCAAACTGGTGGCATTACTAATGCTTGTTTTTTAGATGACCTACGTTTGTGCTGATTCAAAATCGATTGCAATTCCAGTACTTCCTGCCGACTGTGGTGTTTTTCAATGCATTCCGCACCCAGAAAGTGTCAGTTAATGAGCTTCTGGTGTTTAATGCATGCAGCGCCATATTGACCGTAATTTTCGCATGTGGGGTCTTCATGCTATCCCGTGTGGACTTTACTGTTACTATTGGCATGTCGGTAAGGCATGAATGGGCGTGCCTCATTTCACAGTATGGAGTAATGATAACCTTTTTACAGGTAATTTATCGACACACTACAAGCGAGGTCGTCAGGCCCTTACCATATATTTTCATATATTTTGATGACGCACTAAGCATAGGGGATATTTTGTAAAAAGCTATGTATTTTAGATATTTATTATTTTGACATATAATGAGGCCAATTCACAAAGCCTTTTCCAGGTGTAACTGAGGCCAGCAGAACTTCCCCGATTCATGAAGAGGTGTACCCCGAGACCTGGGCATATGTGCAAGTGTGCAAGTCTGAGCCAAAGTTCTGCCATGGTGCCAATTGTCCGCAGATCGATCCCACATGCAATGGGTGGGCCAAGGTCCGTGTCACTTTTATGGTTGAGCACGAGAGTGTGCCTGCCTGAAGAATTCAATAAGCTGTATCCGTCTCGCTACTCAGTAATAAAGCGCCTGGAGACGTAAACCTGGCTTGGGAAGTGCGAAAGTGAAAATGTGTCTATGGAAATTAGTGGGTAGGGTGTAGGAAGCGTACAGACAAGTGCATGAGAAAAATATTTCCCTGTGTGGGAAAGAGAGTTTTGACCTTGGTTTACAGACACGGGTGCTTCTTTAGTGAATCAGGCAGAACCTCTGTCTGGTTTTTCTACACGGATGTACGTGGACAGCGAGCAAATGGCATGTTCAGGCCTAAGTGACGGCACCGGAAGTACTCCTGAATATGGTATTTTTATTGACTGGCTTCAAGGACTGCATTTACTGTAGGAAAACGAGAGCTGCGGTCGGTTTCCCCTCGGCCTCCTGTCACACTTTTTCATTTAGGAGGCAATGAACGGCTTGTCTGTGTCCCTGAAGGACCGGCATTCTGTAGCCTCGGCGCCTCCCACATATTACCAGGCGGCTTCATCTTCTGCGCCAGAGCTCCTGATCTTCAGACGGTCAGCCGTTAATGCCGGGCTCCGGCTGTGGCATTAAAAACAGTGTCTGGAAAAAGGAAAATAATAATTTGACATCATTTTCTTGCTTTTGTTTCATGCTGGCATTCTGCCAAGGGCGGGCATTCATTCCTCGATGCGTGGCATGGTCAGTGTTCCTCCTTGGCTGTTGACTGAATGTCTCCAGGGTGGGGTTGGGGATTTGGGGTGCCTGCTTATCTCAGAGTAATTTGGTTGTGCTTGGCATAGGTGTGGCAATGGGCATTGAGGATAAACCAGCTTATGCACTCTTCCGTAAGCAAGTAAACACTTCTCTGTTCAACAAATAACGATAACTCTTCAAGCTTGAAATCCTCGATGTGACGAATTATCTATACTGAAATGTAATCTTCAAGCCATCTTGCAACCTAACATGTACTGCTTTCCTAGTGCTGTGATACCTCCGGGACTGGGTGTTACCAACAAATTAAATAAATAAATTAAATAAATAAATAAAAGTCTGGCATCATTGATACTATGATATGTCCGTCTATGTCCTCCTGAATTCATTCCTGCTTAATATCTCATTTTATATATCGACCCTTACCGATTCCTCCCACTTCTAAGCGCTTTCATGAAAATGTTTTATTTATTGTGTTTCAACTGCTGCCCTTGATCAACAGCAGTGGGGTGCTGTACTGGGTGTGGGTAGCCAGCTATAGGGGGCATCTTTCAACAGTAGTGCAGTTTTGTGAACTGCGTTCAGTGTATCCATTGGGATTAGTCCTTGGTCAGGTGTTGTTGAAAAAGCCATGTTTTGAGAGGCGTGTCAAATGGGGGAATTGTTGGGGCATTTGGAGTCGATTCCGCAATCAATTTCCAAAGGGTGGGCACGTGACAAGAGAAGGGTTGGTTAAGGGTCCTCTCTTTGCAGGTGAGTTGGTTCTAGTCGGTTGGTCTATTTGCAGTGCGAGGATCGTGTGCCACCAGATATGTGGGGTTTAGCTGCCTGGTGCACCACTGTATTAATTATTATTAAGAAATGTAATGGTACAATGTTAGTTCACCATGGGTGGATGAATGACTGAGTTAGCCTTGCGCTTATTCTGTTTTCATTCAGGCACAGAGAGTGGAGGAGACTCAACACCAACCCAGAGCGATATGGTCCTCATCCCATATGCACAGCAGCCACTCACTCGTATTCTGCTTTCATGCAGGCACAGAGAGTGGAGGAGACTCAACACCAACCCATAGGTCCTCACTCCATATGCACAGAGGCCACTCACCCTTATTCTGATTTCATGCAGGCACATAGAGTGGAAGAGACTCACCACGGATCCAAAGCAATATGATATGGTCCTCACCCCACATGCATGGAGGCCACTCTCACGTATTCTGCTTTCATGCAGCCGCAGATTGTGGATGATACTCAATACCAACTCAAAGTGATATGATATGGTCCTCATCCTATATGTACAGAGACCACTCCCGCTTATCATGCTTTCATGCAGCGTCAGAGAGTGGAGGAGCCTCAACACTGGCCCAAAGTGATATGATACAATGCTCATCCCATATGCATGGAGGCCACTCTCTCTTATTCTGCTTAAATGCAGGCACAGAGAGTGTAGGAGACTGAACACCAACCCAAAGCGATATGATATCGTCCTCATCCCAAATGCATGGAGGCCACTCGCCCTTTTTATGCTTTCATACAGTCTCAGAGAGTCGAGGAGCCTCAACACTGGCCCAAAGAGATATGATACAATCCTCATCCCATATGCATGGAGGCCACTCTGCTTATTCTGCTCTCCTGCTGTGACAGAGAGTGGAGGGTCAACACTTTCCCAAAGTGATAGGATGCAATACTCATCCCATATGCACAGAGGCCACTCTCTTATTCTACTTTCATGCAGGCACAGATAGTGAAGCAGCCTCAACACTGACCCAAACCAATATGATATGGTCCACATCCCATATAAAAGGAGACCACTCCCCTTATTCTGCTTTCATGCAGGCACAGAGAGTGTAGGAGCCTCAACCCAATCTGAAGCAATATGATAGGTCCTCATCCAATATACAAGGAGACCACTCCCCTTATTTTGCTTTCATGCAGGCACGGAGAGTGTAGGAGCCTCAACCCAATCTGAAGCAATATGATAGGTCCTCATCCAATATACAAGGAGGCCACTCTCCATTATTCTGTTTCATGCAGGATTAGAGAGTGGCGTAAACTCAACATTGACCCAAAGTGATATGATGTTGTCCTCATCCCATATGCAAGACGGAAACTCTTCCTTATTCTTCTTTCATGCAGGGTCAGAGAGTGGAAGAGCCTCAAAACTGACCCAAAGGGATATGATATGGTGTTTATCCTTCATGTAAGGAGGCCACTCTCCCTAATTCTGCTTTCATGCAGGTACAGAGAGTGGAGGAGCCTCAACTACGACCCGAAGTGATATGATATGGTCGTCAACCAATACTCATGGAGGCCACTCTCCTTTATTCTGGGTTCGTCCAGGCTCAGAGTGGAAGAGCATCAACACCGACCTGAAGCAACATGATATGGTCCTCATCCCATGTGCCCTCTATTCTGCTTTCATGCAGGCTCATAGAGTGGAATAGCCTCAACACCGACCTAAAGCAATATGGTAGGGTCCTCATCCTATATACAAGGAGGCCGCTCTCCCTTATTCTGCTTCATGCAGGCAATTATTCAGAATCTTCATCATGAAGAAGATCTTGTAACAGAAATACATTTGTAACCGCTGATCTGACATTCATGAGGGAACAACACATTCTCCTTTTTATGTCAACTGTATGTTGTGACGACTAAGTGTTTTTATTTTTAAAGTGGCATAGAGAGTACGTCTTTGAGAGGGGCAAAATCTGATATAGATTCTCGGCTCTCAATTTATGGCAGTCTTAGCATGCCAGCTGCACACGACCGCTGCATGGCCACTATGTTAGCGCGATTTCTATAGATGCCTGTGGAGATCAAAAGGGGACTGTTCCCATTTCAAACATAGTAACAGGAGAGCTTCTCTCTGTCTGACCCTTGCACCCAAAAGACTGGCACAGTTTATCCCTCAATCGGCAAACTGACAAAATTTAAATTAGGATGTTGAATCAATGTAACTAATGTATTACTACAAATTTATGGTGTATTTCATCACTAAAATAAATTGAATTTCAATTCATTTAAAAGTATATAAAACAAGAGTTGTAACTTAATTATTAATCACCTCTTTCTACTCAACAACTGACTATTGAATCAAATTCAGTCCGCTACACGGTTCCTCCATTAGTGAAATTTATGTAGATGGCTGTGGAGATCGAAAAGGGACTATTCCCAATCCAAGCGTAGAAACTAGAGAGCTTCTCTTAGTCCGACCCCTGCGTCCAAAGGTTGGCACAGTTTATCTCACAAACGACAATTCGATGTAATTCAAATGAAGATATCTAAACAATCTAACCAATGTATAACTACACATTCATGTTTTATTTCATCATTCAAATTTTATTTGAATTTATTTTAAAGTATTTAAAACAAGGGTCGTGACTTAATTATTTCTCACCGTTTCTACTCAACAACTGACTATTGCTTCAGGTTCTGCATCATTTGCAGGGTTTGCACAGGGTTTTAGGGCGGCCCAAGTATAGACGACTACCACTGATGTTGTATGGTCTTGCTGCCAGAAGCCGTTCTTTAGTTTCTTGCACCTTGTGCCGCACGTTGAAAAGAAAGCAAAATACGGTTAGGCATCTGAAGATGGAGGTGGCAAGGATTTGAAGCACTCTGACCTGTCTGTTGAAGCCCAGATTCTTCTGTTCCATGTTGGGTTTGATGGGGGCCATTGTGACTGGCAAGTTGAAAGGGAGTATGGTTGGGCTATTAGTCACTATAAATGCCTTCAATGTGTTATGCCTTCACACAGACATGGTTCTTTTTCATCCTGTCTCATAAACCTCCTTACTTGAGATGTCTGTGAGGATATTGTTATAGTTAATACATGCCTACAGATACATCCCAACGTATGAGCGTGTTGTATATTATATTAAAAGAAAACACAACAATGTCATGGGCAGTTCCAGCCAGATTAGGTATTTTAAGCGCAATATGAGCGTCATCAGCACATATCTGAATGGGTGTTGAGAAGGATTCCTAAATCTCTGCCGTAGGTTGCACATAGCACTTAAATAACCATGGAGACATGAATGAGCCGTGGTCGACGCTGCGTCCTAAGTTAGGCGCTCGAGATTGAAAAGTCCCCGATCTGACTGTAGTGACTCTATGCTGCAGGGAGGAAGCTATCCGATTTAGAGAACCATCCCTAATGCTAAACAAGTACTGACGTCTCGGCAAACAGTTTTTGGTGGTTTACATCGTTTAACACCCTTCGGTGATTGAACAGAAATAGGACTCATGTGGCAATGCCATCCTGACACAAACACTTCCTTCTTCCGAAGCCACGTTTTTCAGTACTGTAGGAGGAGGGGGTCGCGGATTGATTGCAGTGTAAAACACCGTGGGATTCGGTGTACTCCAGGAGTTGCTTCCCGCTATTTTCTCTGGAACCTGGCCAATGAAGGGGTTGCTAGTTTTGGGTTGAAAGTTGATGAGAACATTTTGAGTCTGCATAAGGTTTTTTCAGCAGCGGACAGATGGAGGCATTCCCTTTTCCATTTACATCTTGTCATTTTAATTAGATCAAGTGAGCAAAATGGATTTGTAAACAAATACCATATTGTCCAAGAAGAGTGCATTTTACACCCACCCCACCCATTTTTATGTCCCCTTTGTCACAGTAAAGTCAAGGATTATTGTACATTCAAGATGAACCGAGATCAAGCCTCCTCAAACAATTGCATGTGTTCCGATTTGTTCAAGAGAACCCTCTCTACGAGCGAAATCCTGTGCATTTCATGCACACATTCAAATATAGGAATAATGGAGGCCTAATGAGCTGGATCTGTGTAAAGCTTAATACAAAGGCAGTATCCCTCGAAATATTCCAGAGCCCCTGTGGCCCTAAGGACTGAGTTTTCTGGGGATGAAACATTGATTTTGGTTAACATTCTCAGGCCCAAAGACAAAGTAGCACTGCTATGTTTCCAAAGGTTTTTATATTCCTATTGGTCTGTTGTTTAGATAGACAAAGTACAAATATTACTAGCTGGAGGAGTTAATTCATTCAGAATTGCACTTTACTAAGAGTTATGATCCGTTTGATGTGGGAGAGGATACGGCCTGTTGGATGTTTCATGTTCTGCAGGATAATAGATGAGATTATTTAGAGTTTTGGTTTCATACCTACCTATAAGGGGTAGAGCTGAGACTCATGAATGGGAGAGAGTTGGCCGATACCCCAGACAACACAACGTATTGTAATTGGTTATTTATAACACGCTTAATACCCAGAAGTTTCTAAGCGCAGACCAGTCTTGCTCCGCGTCGTCGCGCTTCCAAGGCGAGCGCGTTGCCCCTGAGCTATCCTCCCAAGATCACATGTAAATGAGGGAGAAAAGAGGTGCACACATGTTAATTTCCTTCTTCTGATTCAGCTCTATGGGTTTATTAGTGATATAAAGGTATTTAAATGACCTGACACTAATCATAAGTGCTAGAGAATTAACAATAAGGTGCTGTGGGATTGTGAAGAAAGTGGGCCCACAGATAGATGTTGGGTCATTCTCTAATAACAGACACACACTTATGTGGTTGTATAACCATTCTGAGAAAGAAAATGCTCTGGGATAGAATTATTCATGAAAGATAATGTTTAGCTGACTGTGGTTTCCCTCAGACCCTCAATTGTTATTAGGTTTTTTAACTTATTATAGTCATTTTTATCTCCGTAGTATCAATGAATAGGCCAGCCAGAAATGAAGTACTAAACATGATTCAGTCTTGCTGGAACACCAATTGATGTAGGAATACTAAGCCTGACTTATTGCCAGCCATTAAATCTTCACAAAACTACTTGGGAAAATTGTGCAAGAAGATCCAATATAAAATGATGTTTCAAGTGGCAAAAGTTTTTTGAGAAGGAATCACTTTGCGAGCAGTTGAATAATTCAGTAAAATAGGGAGATAACACCAGGTGGTTCTGGGCATTGGTTGCCTGCTGCACATGGGCATCTAAAGGCATTGGGGGTTACTTATTAAAGCATTTGGGAATCTTTAGATCAAATTCTCTGTTGATACGCATACGTTGGAAAGCTCAATAGTGGTACTAATTCTTAAGACACGGAAGAAGTTAAACCCTGCTTGTTATAGGCCCACATGACATCTGAATTCAACATCAAAACTATTTGGTAAAACGTTGCACAATTGAGCCCATTATTAGGCTAGCAGTTGTTTGCTATATCACCAATTCCGTATGAGTCTTTGGAGGACCTGGGAACCCAACAACAATACTTGAACCTGCTTTCGATATGCAGTACATTTTTGGATGAATTATGAGACAACTGAAGAAAAAGAGCCCTTGATCACAAACCTCTGGGGGCTGCCACGGGTGGTTGGACACTACAGATACAGAAACTGTTTGGTCTGTTCTCTCACAAAAAATCTAAAAAAACATTGAGCTCAACGGCACAATGTGGGAATTCGGGGCATTTTCCAACTGTAAGATGACGAATGTCATCTATGGGATTAAATGTCCTTGTAATTTGCTTTACGTTGGGAAGATGATTAGGGAAGTCAGGCAAAGGATCTGCGAACACTGATCCTGCCTTAAGTATAAAGTCCAGGGCAAGCCATTGGTGGAGAACTTTACAAGTCATAACCACAAACCAGAGGACATACTATGGTTTGTTATACACATTGTTAAAGATCATCCTAGAGGGGCGACAGAGACAAACAATTGACAAAAATCGAGCCGAAATGGATACAAAGACTTGATACAGTAAATGATGGGGTAAACACCTGCATTGAATGGAACTTGTTTTTAACGAGCAGATAGAGTCAGAATATATTAGTCCCTATTAAAGTCATAGTGCCTTCGAGGCACCCATGTCACACTGCATATGTGGGAAGGATGTATGTTCCCCTCAGTTGCTTCTATAATTAAGAGAAAGAGCGGGGATTCAGAAAGCGGGAGAAAATTAGGTCTTTATGAGTACACACACGACAAACCCAACAAGGCACTGATAATCCTTTCATCTGGTGTCATGGTACAGCTTCACAATTTCACGCCCTCACGTACCCATGGTAAATTATGAATAATATTGCTTTATGGAGTAATCACTTTCTCCTTGAGTGCTCTCCTGGAGTGATCACTTTCTCCTTTCCTCCCAGCTCACCCTCTCTACCCCTCAGGCAAAGCCAACTCCAACACTGCCACCCACCTTCTGGGTCATCCGACCCATGAAGCGCGTGTCAGTTGAGGCTTTTGCCGTCACTTTCTCACCCCCGCCCCTTTGGCTGATGCACACCCTGACACAGCTCTTTCCATGCTCCACTCTGCTATATCTGATACTCTCTATGTTCTTGCCCCTGTCACGAAGATCCGCCTGAAGCCCAAAGCCAAGGACAACTCCTGTTATGACTCATACCTCGTCACCCTCAAACGCAACTGCAGGGTGGCTGAGAGGAAATGGTGCACTTCTGGTACATCCTCTGACAAACTGGCCTGCCGTCTGCTCCAAAGGCAATACCGGCTCTCTGTGCTCACCAAGAAGAGAGCTCACATCTAAGCCTGTGTCTCTGCGGCATCTAACAACTCGACTGAACTCTTTAAAATCTGCAAGGAACTGGCCAATCCTGCCGCAGTCTCTACCTCTCCTGTCCCCTCCCAGGCCCTCTGCATGGCGCTGGCTTCTCATTTCATCTTTGAAACTCAGGATATGCTGTCCTCTCTCTCCTCCTCTCCCCTTCCTCCCTCTACTCCCTGCTCTTCCTCTGGCCCTTCTTCGGCCCCCTCTCCACCCTCCTTCTCTTCCTTTCCCCTGTTCTCCCCAGATGAGGTTTCTAGACAAGTCTGATCTATGAAAGTGTCATCAAAACAGGTTCATCCCTGTTCCTCCAAAACCATCAAGGTCCACATTGACTCCCTGGCTCCTGCTCTGGCTGACCTCTGCAAGCAATCCTTCGCCACTCGAGTCTTCCCTTCCCCCCTGAAGGACTCCCTTGTGCACCCTCTTCTTAAGAAACCCTCTGCCGATCCGTCCTGCCCGGCTAATTATCGCCGAATCTCCATCACTCCTTTCCTGGGCAAACTCTTGGAAAAGTTGGCCATTTCCCAGCTTAATCTTCACACTGAATCTGTTGGTTGTCTAAATGATCAACAGTCTGGCTTCAGAGCTGCCAGAAGCACAGAAACTGCTCTACTGAACATCCGTGAAGACCTGCTCTCGAACCTTGATTCCAACACCCCCTGTGTCCTCATCTTACTTGATCCCTCCTCTGCCTTTGACATGGTCAACCATGCCATCCTGCTGAACTGTCTCCGTGATAACCTGGGTATCGCCGTCATGTCCTGGCGTGGCTGACTTCTTTCCTCTCTGATCGACCCTCCCAGGTTCAACTTGGGTCCTTCCTCTCATCTATCTCTATCTCTACCTCTGGTGTTCCCAGGGGTCTAACCTCTCTCCCTGGCTATTCAAACAATACCTGGCACTTCTTGCCCAACGCATTGCTGCGCTCTGCCCCAACTTCCAGTGCTATGCGGATGACACTCAGCTCATTTTCAGGCTACCTTCAACCACCTCTTCTCCCTCTCTCATCTCTGACTGTCTGTCCTCCATCCAGGAGTGGTGTGCCGCTAATGATTTCTGCCTTAATGCAAGTAAGACTGAGAATCTCCTCATCAGCACACCCACTCCCTCTTTTCATGTCACTCTCGGGCCAGCCTCTCTTGGCCCTCTTCCTGCTCCCACTTGTGAGGCTAAAAACATGGGGTCATTTTCGACTCCACTCTCTCCTTCTCTCCTCACATCTCTGACATCTCTAAGAAGTCACACTACCAGCTCCATCTCCTCAGAGGTATTCTTCCTTTCCTCTCCTTCCCACAGAAGCTCACTGTATCCAGAGCTCTGGTTCTCTCTAGGCTGGACTATTGCAACAGCCTCTTCCTAAATCTGCCTGCTTCTGCTCTCTGCCCTCTGAAACTCATCCAGAACAGGACTGCAAGACTTGTCCTTGGCCTCCAGCCCAAGGACCGCACCTCACCGGTGCTGATATCCCTTCACTAGCTCGCCGTGGCTGCAAGGGTCAACTTCAAGACCCTCTGCATTATTCACAAGGCTTTCTGGGGCCTGGGACCTACCTACCTTCAATGCTGCCTGCCTAAATACTGTCCCTCACGAGCCCTCCGCTCATCTACCTCCAACCTTCTGCAAGTGAGCCGGTTCTCCAAGCAGAGATTTGGAGGGAGATCCTTATGCTCGGCATGTGCCACCCTCTGGAATAGCCTCCCTGCCACCATCATTCTTGAGCCCGATCTTCTTAAGTTTCGGAAACTCCTCAAGACCTTCCTCGTCTCCTCTTCCTTCTCTCTCCCTCTACCCTGCTAACCCAGCTCTCTGCGCTTTTCCTCTCTCCTACCTCTTCCTTACAGCTTGGTGACTGGCTGCCTGGTGTACCTCAGAGGGTAGCAGGTCATATTATCCCCATATATATGGTCGCCATATATAATATCGCTGGGAAAAGGTTGTGGCAATATTATATGGGTGACCATATATAGAGGGACAGGGACAGCCAAATGCAATAATGTCCCCACAAAAAACGGCCATTTTTCGGCGATATTTTTTCATGCCGATATTTTTGAGGGGACATTATTACATGGAACCCCTCAGAGTCTCACAGGTCCCTGGCTCCCCAGCCAGTCCTTTTTCACACTTGTCTCAGGACCCTACACCCCACCTACACCCCACCCACACTCACTGCACTTGAGAAATAACCCAAGAGAGTTGCTCTCTCTGCACTTACCCCAGTCTCCACTGACCGGGTGCACTTGCCCCCCCCCCCCGTGACTTTCTGTGTACTTGCAAGATCCGTACGCACCATGCCTGAAGATCATCGGTCTGTTCTCCCTTGTCTTCACCCCTTAATTGCACTGATATAATCTGCAGAATCGTTGTCAGTCCTATTTGCTGTGTCTCAAACTGTTAAATGTATTTACGCACTTACTCTGTCTGTGCAGACTATTATCGTCTCAGAATTTCAAGGGCTCTGAGCGACTGTTGTTTTTCCTCCCACGTTCCTGCCCTCCTTGAGCACTTTGAAACACTTGCCTGTGTATAGTTGCTTTATAAATAAACAATACCATAGGTCCAGCTGAGAAAAAGGTTAATTCTACTAGTTACATAAACAAAACCAATGGGCAGCATTAAGCACAGATAACCAGTTCGATGAGACAATTGGAATTGTACCCATGTCAGGAAATCTGAAAAAAGCAAGTGTCCAGCAACAGATTCCAATAGAAAGCATTGTTAGTGGTAAGGCAGAAAACCAGCCAGAGTTCCATCATGGACTTTTCCTTTTACTATTGGTTACTCAATATGCTACAGACTATGAAAAGGCAAATGAGCAAAATCATAAAATTAACAAGCCTCGGATATTCCAATAAAGAAATGTAACTTTCTCAATAAAATATTGCATTTGAGTTTACACTTGCTACGTCTGCAAGCTAAAATGTCGCTGACTCACAGCAAAACGTAATAAAAGTGAATTTCAAACTTAATTAAAATGAGTGCACCTCCTGGCTCAGTCAATTGCAGAGCGTCTAAAAGTTTAATATTCGTTTAATTTTGTTTTAGGCATTTATTGAAGGAAAATCTGGACTTGCGATGCAGAAGAGTGCATCACATAACAAAAAAAGAGCCTTAGACGAATCTGTAAATCTCCTGATTGGTCCGGACGTCTGGATGGGTAGCGGACAGGTGCGGGCTGGGCTTGGAGGGGGGTACAGGAGCTTTACAAGTGTGAAGAGCACACACGTGTTTCTTAGAGTCTTGAACACTGTAAATTGTCATTTATCAGTATGACGACATCGGTAAAAAAAAATGTGGTATTTTAATACCACTTAGAATACCACCAAATTATGACTTGGGATCGAATTGGGATATTTCCCTTATGGGGTGGTACATAGAAAACTGCATGAGATTGTTATTGGTTATTTTCCTCATGCAATGCTTTCTCTTTATTTATTTTATTTATTTATTTTTAGGCATTTATAGGAGCGTGCAAAGCACTCAGGCATCTCGGTCGTAGGTACATTCAGGAGTGAAAAAACAGGTGTAGGAAGAAAGGTTACACACATAGTTAGTTACCTGCAAGTTGTTTTCAGCAGAATAAGTCAAGAGTGGGTTGGTGGACGTGCTAGGTTAATTGAATAGGTGTGTTTTTAGGTTTGAGCAGCGATTGGGCATCGGTGAGGCATTTGAATTTTATTCGGTCCTTGGCAGGGAGCCAGTGGGCTTGCCTTCTTGCTTCCGAAATGTGGTCAACTTTATTTAGGTCAAGTGCAGCTCGCAGCGCATTATTTTGGATTGTTTGTAGTTGTCTCTGTGTAAGGCAATACAGTAATCCAATGTGGATCCTATCAATGTGCGGGCCCCAGAGAGCCGGTTAGCGAGAGACAAAGGTCTGCGTGCCTTTATAAGTTTAGTGCTGTAGGCTCTGGTCAAAGCGAGATTGTTGATTTGGCGGGGCATATTCAGGGACGTGGCAAGGTATACTCCCAATGTTTTTACAAATGAGGAGATTGCGATTTTGTGACCATCTATGTCGAAGCTCTGATTGTTTGGACCAAGAGTGGCGAGGCGAGCCGGAGAGCCGACTAGTAGACACTTTGTATTCTCCTCGTTCAGGCATTGGCTTTGCTCGGCCATCCAGGTTTGGATTATTTCATAGAGGTTACAGCAGAGCAGTCATGGACATACATTCCAGAGAGGGGGCTAAGAATTAGTGTTTCGTTTGTGAACAAGATGCCTAGCTTGTCGAGGTGGTCAAAGAGGGGCTTTGTGTAAATGTCATAGAGAGTAGGGGAGATACAGGAGCCTGTTGGGACCCCACAGGTATTTGGTGTTGGGCGGCAGCTGCTTTGTCCATGACGACTCTGGAGGATCTATTTTTGGGGAAGGAGGCAATCCAGCTAGCCGCTTCTGGGGAGAATCTGGCCAGTGATGTTAGGTGGTGGCACAGGATCTTGTAATCAACGAGGTCAAATGCCGCAGAGAGATCCAGTAGTACTAGGAGGGAATGTTTCCCCCATTATTCGCTTCGTCTAGCTGATTATTTAGGTCTAGGAGAGTGGTTTCTGTCCCGTGCTTAGGGCAGAAGCCAGATTGTCATGGACTGAGTAAAAGGTGGTCTTCCGTGAAGGTTTGGATTTGAGTGCAGGATTTTCTGTAAGAATTGGCCCGTGGTGAAGGGTCGGTAGTTGGTGTGGATGGTTGGGTCAAGTGATGGTTTCTTTAGCAAGGGTATGATGTGATATGGGCTTGAAATTAGAGAGTTGGTGGTGAGAGGGCGTGGTTGTGGGGAGGTGTGGGGTGGCAGCATTAGCAATGCTGTCTGACTTAGCTTTAATTGTGCATTTTAGTTGGTTGAAATTTCCAGTGAGTGCGTCTTGAATGCTGCAACACCAAGAGCTGTCTTTGGGGATGGTTGATGGTGGGGGGCGATAGATGATTAGAGTTCACAGAGGATACTGCAAGGTTCTCGTGAGCTCGAGGATGCTTAGGCAATTCTAGAGTTGTAGGAGGCTGCTGTTTGTATTTGGTGGCTTGGACTGTGAAGAGGGTTTTATTAGCGATATTAGGGTCCTTCAGCCAATCTGCTGTGAGGGTGTGGAAGTGAGGAGTAAACCATTTGTTCTGGTGGTTAGGGTTCTTGGCTTTGCAGAGCTTGAGAGGAGCTAGGGAGTCTACTGCTATAGCTAGTAGGGTATTGTAGTGGTCTACTAGTGTATGGGTGCCATAGTTCCTGGGCTTGGTTGCGCTGTCTAGGGAGAGCAAAAAGAGTAGGCAGTCACTTGTTAGCTGCGTGCTAGCATTGGTGGTGCCAAAATGGGGATACTTGGGGGTTTCTTAAGTAGGGGAATGGTGAAGGAGACATGATGATGGTAAGTCCAAGGGCGTGGAGTGTTGGTAACAATTGATATGTTGCATTTGTGATCAAGTAGCCAGTCTAGTGTCCGGCCGTGATAGTTGGTGGGGATGAGGATACATTGTGTGCAGCTGACGGCAATGGTGGCCTTGGTTAGAGCTAGTGCTTCGGCATCTGATGGGTCGTTAAAGCCCAAGTTGAGGTCTCCTAGGACTAAGAGTTGAGGAGTAGATTTGAGAATAGCAGTGATGTTTTAGATAAAAACATCTTCAAAGGTATTATGAGGTCTCGGGGGACGGTATTGCAGGAGCAGGGTTATGGAGGTGTGTGGAGAGGTACTTTCGTGGCTAAGGTTTTGCATTGGGGGATGGGCAATGCAGTGTGCCTGCAAAGGGATATGGAGTCCTTGTAGATAAAGGTGACGCCACCTCTTTACCCCATGCAGTAAATATCCAGTTGATTCTGACACACACGTTTTTACCATTACCACCAAACCCAAGGTCCAGAAGCTCCCTCAGAAAAAAGAGCTTTGAAAGATGTGCCCTGGAAAGAGGTGCATCTTGAGCTCCTTTCAGAATAGACTGGGACTTGGGTGATTTAGGTTGGAGGTGTCGTTCCACAGTCGAGGGCCATGAACTAAGATTACATGTAAGTGACACGTGATCCAGTTTCACAAAGTCAAGAAGCCTTTTGAGAACTCACAAGCATGTGACCATTTATTTACTTAGCACAACAAAGGTTTGCTTGTATGTATTACAGTACATAGTTACATAAAGGGTCGTTCCCACCAGGTATTATTGGCAATTTTCAGTATCATATGCTAGAGAATGACCTGGGCTGTAGCCTTACTTCTCACAATAGAACTAAACAACTGTAAGAAATCACAAAATGATCTTGCAAAGCAATTAATGCAACAATATAATTCATAGAAAAATACAAACAATGTTTTTATTTTATCATAGTGTTTAGCATGACAGAAGAAATCAGAAAACATAAGACAAAGGTCAAATGACCTAAAAATTAAAAGAATGCACAACAATTGTGGCCAACATAATAAGGAAAAAAACAACACAACAGCATCTAGTATACAAAAAAACAGCTTTCTACGCACTTCCGAAAGTGCACAAAGGAATTTCTCCACCACCCGGGAGACCGATAGTCTCTGGGATTGGTTCCATTCTGGAACCAATATCACAGTTTGTAGACTTCTTCCTGAAACCCGAAGTAAGTAAAATGAGGTCGTACCTAAAAGATACAACAGCAGTCATAAAACTACTCCAAGATCGACCGTTCAATCCAACTAATAATCTTCTAGTCACATTGGACATTGAATCATTGTACACCAGAATCCCACAGATGGCAACTCTCAGAGTTATAGAGAAGATTCTACAAGAAAGGGAACCACCACTCCCGATCCCAGTAACCTTTGTGATGCAACTAGCAGAGATTGCGCTAACAAAAAACGTCTTCATTTACAACAATGTACACTATGAACAAGTATCAAGTACGGCGATGGGAGCAACTTTTGCCCCAAGCCTCGCCAACCTCTATGTTGCAAACTTTGAGGAAGAAAAAATCTATCACCACGTAATCCGTGGCTGAACAAACTAGAACTCTGGTCAAGGTACATTGACATATTACTCATCTTTATAGGCAATGAAATCGTTCTCGTTTCCTTTATGGATTGGTTGAATATGCAAAACCCATTTCTCAGATTTTCCGAAACCCATAGCACTGTCTCACTACACTTCCTGGATCTAACTTTAAAGATCAGTAACGGCAACATCACAAGTACCGTTAATAACAAACCGACAGACAGGAACTCGTTACTCACCTACAAAAGCTATCATCCGCCCAGCCTGAGAAAAAATCTACCCTTTGGCCAGTTCCTTCGGTATCGCCGCAACTGCACACAAGCTACTGACTACAATCAACAGTCAATAGCTCTAGCTAAAAAACTAAAGAACAGGGGCTACCCACAACAACTGGTCAATCAAGCCACAACATCCCGAGGGAAACCACTCTAGAACATCACACAAAGGAAAAGGTATCTGCCAAGCAAATTACAGCTGTACTTAGCTACTCACCCCTCACCAATAAAATCAAGAAAAATGTTCTGAAGCTAAAACTAAAAAGTTAACTGCACCATGGAGGAACATTTCCTTGAACATCAACATAATCCAGTAGATTTCACCTGGTCCATTATCGAGAAAATGGTGATACCCACGAGAGCAGGTAACATCCATGACCTCCTCTACAGAAGAGAACAATTGTGGATTTTTTGTTTGAAAATGGACAGGATCGGACTGAACGAACAGACCAGTTGGCAAACACTCGCCACTATGTGAACATCAACCCATGACCTTTGCTACTTGGACTAGAAACCATGAGGATGTGTGTGTGAGAATGAGATGGTCTCGATGTATGGGGACCTTTGAGTGTACAGCAGCCTACGAGCGAATGCAGTAGGACAGTATCTGTATACATGACTAGACCTCTAGCTCCACCATCTACACGGCGTAACCTGGTGCTAAGATAAAATGAAAGTGCATTACTTAGGTGCACACTTGATCTCGCTTTTCCAAAAAACCTGGTGTGTCAATAGACAGTCCGATGTGAAGCCTGACCCCAAGATGGCCGTCCTGAGACATCCCCAGGCGGCCATGTTGTCCAACACGCGTGTGCTCAATGCAGCGGCGTCAGGACAATCATCAATATAAAGAGGTCTGGCGGACGGCGGCGTAGAGAAGACGCTGCGCACAGCCCGCCAGACCTCTTTACAGACGTAAGCAGCAGGTAAGCCCCTACCTCATAAAACGAGCACCAGACGCTCGCCTCTGATTAGCGTACACACACGATATATGCCCGGCCTCGGGCTAGATGTGGAAATCTATAATGGGACATGGCCCGCCTTCGCGCGGCCATACGTACAAAAAGTTGACGCAATTGTTGGTTACTTAATGATTTTGAAACAAATGTACACAATGTTAGCATACATTGTGACTTGATTTACACATGTGCAACCACATACCCTAACCCGTTATTCATTGCCTTCTTGGCCCTTAGGTCTCAGGCTGCCTCACCCATCCGTGCACAGAATCATTTACCACATGGAAAGGGTAAGAATCCCCTCCCTTCTATACTGAACATGTGCAGTATGTCGGAATTGAACTATAGACAAGATCATCCAGGTGGTAAGGCACTAAATATGTTAACCTGCCCCCCCTCTTTTCTCCCCTCCCCTCTTGTCACCCCTACAGGGAGAGGGCCTTAAATAATGCAGACAAAGCTGCCACTGAAAACTAGGAGGAACCCAACTGTGTGTCTCCTCAAGCCCTGAGGAATGTGGTGTAACCGCTTGCATACCACAGAAACCGGTCGGCTATTGGGAGACCTGACCTAGTGCTCCAGTAAAAAGCACAGGCAGGGTCTTCCCTATTAGGATCCTGAAAAACAAATATCAAGGACCCTACAAGATTCTTCACTGCTCGGATGCAAAAGAGGAACCCACTGGAGAATATAATGCACACTCTCCAGTCTTTTTAATAGACATTCCTGCACCTGCCTAACAGAGAAAGCTCATTAAAGATTTTAGAATTTCATCCGGATAATGGCAGACACACATATATTCGGGATCTGCTTTATGTGTTTTTTAGCATGATAGAGTGTACTTACTTGCATTTGTGAGTTCAGTGATAGAGATGTATCCATCCCTACCCACTTCACTAAAAAAACTGTGAATTCCTAGTGTGACCAGAGTATTGGGCAACCCACAGTTGGAATACCCAAAACAGTCCCTTGTGTTTTACATACAATAAACAATCACATCACTATCTTCATCCGAGGCTTAATAAATATCCCTTGGTTCTGATCACATGTGAAGAGACCACAAATGTGTCCATTTCAACATCTTATTTACTGCTATTTGATTTAATTATACTGAGTGACATTGCTCTTCCTGGCCTCTGGAGACTTGCTCACTCTACCTTGTATAGACTTGATACACTTTTAATTGTCTAATACTTGGGTCTTGTAAATGTTTTCTTCTTCTTTAATCTGATAGAAATATGTCTCATCCATGGCTTATCTGCCTGCCTCCCGTTGTGCTTGCAGCTAGTTATTCCTTCGAAATAGCATCCTTGATCCCAAGCCAACATATACTCCTCTTTATTTGCACACAAAGCTGTTCTTCCAGCATCTACTGACTCTTGAACCCTGATCTGTTTCTGAGGTAGATGAATTGAATCTCAACACGAGCCGGAATCCATTTTCCAATTATGGCCATCCTAGCCACGTTACATATTCCTCTGTAGGAAGCTTCATATGTCTTTTCTACCTTGTGTTACTGCATATTTGCACTTATTGGTCAGCAAGTTATTTTTGCCTTCTTTTTGCATTCATGATTACTTTATGGTCCCATACATGTTTCTCTTTCTACTCCAGTTACATTGTCTCGCTTAAGTATTTTCATATCGTTTCATTATGGCTTTGTATATTTGGTTCATGACATCACTCTGCCCTCATCAGGTTTCACTCAGTGCTCCATGATGTCCAATGGTGCATGCTGACATCCTTCCACACGGCTTCCTTCAACACTTTCAGTGCAAGCGTACATTCAGTTCGGCTGTCTGAGTGCATATCGTCTCTCATACATTCAATGCTGTATGGGAACAACACATGGGGTCCCATAGAGAGCTTTTCTCCTACTGTTCCAGTATGATGGCAGTGAGGGGCTGGGAGTTATGGATAATGCGTACAACTGCACCTGTACATTTCCCCCTCTGGTCTAATCCTCGTCCGCATTCTTCTCTTCATTCTCCTTTATCATCTCTTCATGCTTTTGTTTCTTTGGGAACCATATCTTTGCCACCCACCTCAGGTTCCCTGCATTCTTTATATTTTCATACACACTACAGGTCATGTGGCTGCAATATTCTGGTAGTTAACAGAATATCCATTGGCCTACATATTTGTTATGATCCTTAGTGCGGTAAATCCTAGTTCCTGGAGTTGCAAGAGTACTTTTCTTTATATCCTCATGGGTACTTTCCTCATTTTGCATCTACTCACCAGTTCCAGCATCTATATCAATAATGATCTTCATCCCAATAGCTTTCTTGGCTGTCTTCTGGCATTGTCCCAAGATGATCCTTATGAGACAAAATCCTAGCAATACCAACACTTGTACTGTTCCAAGTAATTTGAAGGCATTTGCCAACCAAGTTGGAGTCCATGAAAACAGAGATGTAAAGCAGCCATCCTCCTCCGTCTTATCTGCTTCATCCACCATTTATGTGTGCAAGGTTGACAACATTGTTATTGCTTCTGTCAACGTCCCCTTGTCTTCATCATGGGCAACTATAAATGTACAGAAAGAAGGCTCTATCTTGGTACAAACGCCTGCCTCCATTGCAGTAATTAAGTTTAAAATACCTGATTGCCCTCAACTCTTTTCTGATTGCATTAAATCATTTTATTGTTGTATTGATCATTTACAGCAGCTCCTATCTGGTTATCTGTAAGCACTTAGCCTTTACTGCAGTCTGAATTCCTGGCAGGAATATTGCTGTGAATATTACTGCTGTTCTGCCGAACCATGTATGCTCATCTGGAATGTAATAATAGGCTTCTACTGAATTTGCTGAGAAGTAATTATCTCTCCTCTGTCTGCTTCGATGAAACAATCTTTTCTTCCTCAGGTACGTGTCAATTTTTGGGAAGTCTGTAATCTGCAGGTCACTTTGTGGTACTACTAAGTCTGGTATGTTTATCAATACCAATGAACAAACATCTCCCCATTTGGTGGCAACTTAATATATGTTCTTGATCCACAGGCCCAGTAATGGTTCAGCAGGACTGCTGTTCCTTCATTTATGCCTGGTACATCAAAAACTCGACCACACTTGCAGTTTTCTCCAACTTCCACTGTGCCATTATTTCTGAAGCATAAAGACGAATTCCTCAGGGGTAGTAGCTACAATGGTGCCCCCTCATCATCGACCCAACAATCTTGCAATCTTAGGCCATTGGTTTTTGCATTCCTTTTCTGCATTTGCCAAAACGACTTCCTATTGTCAATTTAATGCTGTTGCTTTGCACACAACCAATCCATCAGCCCATACATCAGGAGCAAGCACTGTTCCATTTGTGTAGTTGACCTCTTTCCCAACATTCTTGTCTTTCCTTCCCATTCTTATCCTTGCACTGTAACATCTTATTTTCTTCAATCTTGATTCCTGCTCCATTTATTCAAGGCTGTTCTTATTTTATTATTGGATGCATTTTTTCTGGCTTTTCCTTGATGTTATGTCTTGTACATAATTGTCTTCTCTTTGAGATGTCACTTTAATCACCTGCACTATGGATGCTGTTCTGCCTTGGAACTGTCCTCTGGTTAGGCAAGGTGCAATGTGTGTCAGGTGTTGGGGAGAAGTTGGACACCCACCAGGACTTCTGGGGGTCCCAGGGTATGGGAGGCACCAACACCTCCCATTTTGCCAAGAAGGAAATGCAGCAGAGTCCAAGAAAGAAGCAGCATGTTCCAAACTGTTTTATTTCTGGGCAGCAAAAAACCACACAGGGCTTCGTGCACAGTGAAAATCCAGGCACCGTCTCCCACGGGGCCAGCTTGCAAGCCAGCTTTGTAACTCACTGCAGGCTGACATCACAAAATTGGACCAGCTCCCAGAATCCTGAGATTGGCTGCTAAGTGATAGGTGACCTATAGTGCCCTTATAGGAAGCCTGATCATTTGGACCTTCGTGTCAGTGGGCTGGCGTGGCTGCTCCTCCCTCATTGCCTAATTCTAAAATTGTTGCATTGTGAATTTGTTCTCATTAGTTTTAGCTGAGCAGGCTTTTCGCCCCTGGGCCCTCAGCGTTCATTGGCCAGAGCAGAGCCATTCTTGTTACAATTATGTTTCAAATGATGTCTGGATCTTGCAAAAATGTCTTTCATTCCCAGAGAAAAAACGCTGGGCCCTGGGTGTTCTGCTCTGAATTACTCGTATTTATGAAGAATTAAAAATGCTTGTCTGCCAGAGTTCACTGTCGTTCAAAGAAAAGAATATTATCTTACCGCAAGGCCTTGAGCTGCTCCTGGATTTGCGAGGTGCATTTCTGAAGCTAGTACAAATCATCACTGCGGCTGGTGTTCTTTGAGACAAGTGTACCTGGCTGTAATTTGCATGAAGCATGGCTTTACACTGTGCCATTTGATAATGCATGAATTGACAAGTTATAATGCTGTTAGGTTAATTCATGTGAGCATCTGCAAGCCTTTAAATAGGAATTCTTTTGTTTTGTAGATTCTGGTGTTGCTGCATTGAGGCTAATGTAGCATGTAGGTTGCAGTGTTGGTGAAGTGGGTGTCTTTCAGCATATTTGTCACCCATGGGCGCACTGAGGCCTGGTGCAAATTGATGAGTGCATTCCTTATTCTTCCTGCTGTTCTTTCTGTTGATGTGCCTGGGGTGATGGGGCAGGAGTTTGATCTCAAGTTTCCCTCTTCACAGGCAAAGTGCCTTTTTCACTAATTCTTCTGTTGCATATGGCATAAGGGAACACACATAGCAGCTTTCATCTGATGTTCTACTTCCCACCTTCTTCATGTGCTGATACCACAGGTTATTCTTTAAATGAGCCGAATTATGAAGCTATGTATTTATATCTTCCCCAACATCCCTTTAAAATCAAAATAAATGGCTAGTAAGATTATAAAAATTCCTGTTTGTGATTTCATCAGTGGCAATAGTAGATGTTTCATTTTCAGCCACCATATCTGTATGGTTTCTTATAATATGTCTAAATGTCATAATATTCAGGAGAAAAACGGAAATCATAATGCAAAATGATGCCACCATTACTATTCCATGGAAAACCTTTGATTTTCTTGATGGCAATGTGGCACTTATATTCTGAAACCCTCTCATTTGTGTTCTGACTTTTAATATGTAACTCTGTAAGCATCTATGAATCACACCTTTATATCAAGAACTGCAAGATGATTGTAATAATTATTCAAAAAATAATATGATTGTTCTTAGGATTTCCAAAAAACAATGATGTTGACGTATCTTCTTATTAGACTGTAATATGTAGGTAAAAACAGCATACAAGAATGTGTGTATTGTTATTGCAATAGATAACATAAACATGAAATGTGCTTTTCTTCTTTCAGCTCCGGTAATTCAAGGCATTTTTCCTTTAGCCTATCTAATAAAGTTCCAGGACAACTGCAAGTCTGTTTACTCCTTGTCAAATGTTAAAGGATGTTGGCCTTTAGTCTATGGTGGTGTTTTGGTCTTTATTTTCCTTGTTTTTACTCTTGGCCATAGAATGAGTCTGCATACGCGGAACTTATTCTCTTGCTTCACAAGTAAGTAGTTGCACAAGGGGTCAGGGTTTAACCTTTATATGGTTTGATGTTGTGCAAATGAAGCCAAACTCTTTGTCCTTCAAACTTGGCTGCAGTGGGTGTGACTTGTTCCATCTCGTACAGACCCTCAAAGCGAGGAGTACTCCAAGTGCATACACAATTTTGTACCAGCACCTGGTCCCCTGGGTATAAAAATTGTTGTTTTAACAAATCCTCTGCTTCAGTGGGTTGAACAACTTTGTCATTTCTCTTTGACCCATCGCTTCAATTCTTGACCTGTTTTGACATGAAAGAAATACTTGCATTCATTGTTGTTAGGTAATCATGTATCTCGTCACCCAGTGCCTTCGCTACACCATGGGCATCAGTTTTTAACATAGTTGTAAGAGCAAGGGGGGTTCTCATGTGGCGTTCAGCCACCATCTCATGAGGAGTTAGATGGTGATCTGAGCCAGGCTGATTTCTTAGGGCACAAGGGGTAGGCAATGTAGCCATCCCGTCTTCAAAGTTATTTTTATTTTTCCAATCCTTTCCTTCAATAATCTATTTAATCTTTCACAGACGCTATTCACATGTGGGTGATACACAGAGGAAAGGTATGCTTAATGTCTAATAGAAGAACTATTTGTTCAAATAGCTCATTTACAAAATGCGGTCCATTGTCAGACCGCAAAACCTTGCACACACGCCATCTTGGGAACACTTCATGCACAAGGAACTTGGCAGTGCACATGATGTCAGGGTGTGTGCATGGACCTGAATCGATCCATCTAGAATAGGACATACCATGACCAGCTTATATCTGTAACCATTGCATGTCTGCAGCATATCTACATAGTCTATATGTAGGTGCTGAAATCGCCCATTGTGTCTAGGGATTGCTCCTCTCACTGTTTGAAAAGTGTGCCCTGTAGTACATTTCTGTCACATGCTCTAACAGATTTGGCGAAAACCACTCTTCTGCCATTCTAGCAGCTAGACTCTCTCGAGTCACATGCGCGGGGCAGTGGAGCTTCTCCAGCACTACCCTCAATAATACTAGAGGCATAACTGGCCTTCCATTGCTATCCTTTCTCCAGATTCCCTCAGTGGTGGATACAGAACACCTCAGTTTCTTCCATGAATCCTTCGATTCTTGTGGTGCTCGCCTTTGTATCTCAATTAACTGGACAATAGACAGCATGCTATGTCCCTCCTTTACCAACATACAACATACCAACATACATTGTCCTGTAATTTGTTTAACACTTCCTGTTTAAAAATTAGAAATGGTAGGGAAATAGGCTGCCTTCTTGGCATCTAAATCTGTGGCTTTGTTTCTGCGAGAAATTAAATCTGTCCTTTTAGAATGCGCTGTGCATTTTACAACTGCTAGAGTCAATGGGAGTTCTAGTATTTGAATAATTTTATCCAATCGGGACGCATGTTACACTGGAGTGCCGTCTGTGCGAAGGAAGCCCCTCCTTTTCCAGCAGGACAGACTTGCATGTACGGTTGATGTCACATAGTTGGAGTCAGAGTACACTGTCACTTCCTCATCTTCGAATCACTGAAGCGTGGCGATAAGCACCACTAATTCTGCAGCCTGTGTTGAGCAATGCAAAGGCTATCTTGCGCTTGTCACTACTTCAAATTCATCCTCTTAGTTCAGCTTTACTAACGTTCGTCCAGTTTGCCTTTCGCTGGTCGTTTGGTCAATTTCTGAAGAACCATCAATAAAAACAACTTCTTCCCTCCCGAGAGCATTTTCTCTAAATAGGGGAATTTCATTATAGTTTTCAGTGTACATTGTGAAATCATGTACATAATCATCCTCCCCTACAAGTTCAGCCATGAACGTTGCTAGGTTCACTGTCTGGCAATTTTAATAGCAGGATTTGAGAATATTACCTCATATCCTGATGCTCTTTGTGTGGTCAATGTACTTTTGGTTTTCTCTAATGTCACAAATAATGCAGGCTGAACAAATAATGTTACTATACAGCCATTTGTTATACTTGATGCTTTTTCAATCGCGAATGCAGCAGCAGCTAAAGACTGCTCACATTGATAATGCCCGTTCAAAATTGGATCTAAAATCCAACTATAATAGGCAAATGGTTTGTGTCAATATCCTAATGTATTTTTCTTTGTAAGGACTCATGTCATGACTTCTCCATTTGAATGGGAAAATAAATCAAATTCTTTATGATAATCTGGAATTCCCAACACAGGGGTTGTGCTGATCGCACCTGTCCATATTATTTTACTCTTGTCCACCTGTGCTTCTTTAAGCCCTTTTAAAAGAGGTCAAATATATGTACCGTAATAAAAACCCAGGCCCTGCAATAATTATATAGGCCTAAATAATTGTTGCATTTCTCTCACTGTTTTAGGTTCTGACGGTCTTCATAATTGCTTCTGCTCTTTCTTGCATCACTTTCCTTCCCTCATGAGAAATCAACTGTCCTACATACAAGACCTCTTCCTGACAGTATTGTAGCTTCTCATTGTCCACTTGATATCATTTCTCTGAGCGGATAGTCATCAGCGTAATTGAATGTTCTCTACATCTTTCCTTTGTCTCACTGCACACCAGAATGTCACCCACATATTGAACTATTGCACTTTCAAGCTGAACATTGCTTAAGTCCATCTGGAGGACTCTATTTAAGATTGAAGGGGACTCACAGTACCCTTGGGGCAAACAAGTTTGTTTCAGGCTGGTATTTATATACAAAGAGGAAGTCAAATCCTGTGAGTCTTCATGGAGGGGAATTGAAAAGAACTAATTCTTCAAATCTATGACTATAAAATATGTTGGGCCTCATTACACGGACGGCAGTAACCATGGCGCTATTATTAAACAACTTATTTGTCAAATCAGTCAGCCTTTATCCTTCACTGAAGGCTTTCAATGTTCTCCATTCTCTTCCCTCATCACCTGCCCCATGAAGAACCACCCTTTCCTCTCTGGCCACTGCTGCTTCTAACTCCAAGAGAATAATCTGCTCTTCTTCATCATCCATCGGGATTTCTGGTTTGAACAAAAACTAATCAGGTATTCTTTATAGTTTACCTATAAAATTGGGGTAAACATGATAATAAAGCAGTCACTCCATACAAAAATACTTCTGGGTCCTAAGAAACCCCTTGTAGTGCTTTCTGGCCTGTAAAGGCTAATGTAAATTCTCTCACATTCATATTATGTATCCCTGGAGTGGAACACACTATTTGTTCGTCAGTAAAAGATATTGTCATGTACGTTTCGTCATTAAGTCAAGCCTTAATATAATGACTAGTGTTTGCCTAGAATGTAATAATGGCATAGACATATTGGGCCGCATTACGACCCTGGTGGATCGGGTTAACGGGCGCCGCAAAAGGAGGCGGACCCGTTAAAACCGTTCCGCCACATTACGAGGTCCCCTTCGGGACCCGGTAAAGATGCCTGGTAAAACCAGGCGTCGTTACCGGGTCCCGCGAGGGGAAGAGGGAGCAAACAACGGGCCACTCGTAATCGGCCTGTTGTTTGCTCCCTCTCCCATTCCCATTCAGCCCTATTGGGGCTGAAATGGGAATGGGGAAGGTCCGGGCCCAGGTTCCTGGAGGGAGGAATTACCGGGCCCTCCAAACTCAGAATGGCCCGGTAATATCCCATTCTGGGAACCCGGACCCAGACGCGATTTTGGCAGCAGCCGAAATGAGGCCCATTGTGTTCTCTTATAGAGATTGGTAATTCGTCTTTAAAAGGAGCTAAACTCATCATCCCAGATAATCCCTGCTAATTCACTGCAATACCTGACATTGGATATTTCCTCTCACGGACAAAGGAACAAGTTGCTCCAGTGTCAACAAGAAAGGAAAATGTCTTGCCTCCTATCGTCACCATGTCCCTTGGTTTCTCTTGGGGGTCTGGTATCACTGATAGTACTGAGCACATCAGATTGCCCTGTGGGCTGTCCTTTTGTGGATATCAATTCATCCCTGTACCTGTGAAAGGATTTCCTCCTACCACAGTCACACTACCTAATTTGGGTGCAGGTGCTTGCTGGACTCCTGCTTTCATATACCAGCGTGGCACCATAGCCTGTTTGCTGAGTTTGTACCTGTTGTGCGTGTATGGGCACTTGCTTTGATTGCCCTTTTGGCGATTGTATTTATAATGGTGCTTGCTGCATTTGCTGTGGTTGCAGAGCATATGTCTGAACCTGCATGTGATCTTGGCCATGATATTCCCATGGTTCTGAATTATATTATGAAGCATATTCCACACCCCACTCTTGGAGCTTGCCAATTTTGCTGCATGCCTCATCTGCTACTACATGTTCTGGCTATGTGTCCTATTCTTCAGCAATTCCTGTATTGCTGGGGCGTTCCACCATTAATTCCTCCTCTCTCCTGATTGTTTTCAAATCCACCTCGTCCTCCTCCTCTAGGCCCATTTCCTCTTCCCCTTGGCATAAATTGTACCCGCTCTGATCCGTGGGAAACACTACGTTGTTTTGCCACACTGATTGCATCTCCTGCGTCACCCTACCTTCATTGCTTGCCAATACCAATCCCTCTATAGCTATTTTTGATAACTTCTCTGGACTAACTTCGCCTCTTCCTGCTCTCAGCTTTCTTCTTATTCTTCCCCTGCATCAATCGGCAGTGATGCACGATTGTCAATTGTATTTCTGTCCATGGCTTTGCTTCCATTCCCACCTGTTCCTTCATTTGCCGTGGCACAGGCTCGGGCAGTTCCTGACATAAAATGTGGTAAAATAATGCTACTGTTTTGTCCTACGGTTCATGCGTCTCAAGGCGCCATCTCTCTTGAATATCTTGAAAATAAACAACAGGGTCTTCATCCTCCCCCATTTATTTAGTCATAATCGCACCCATATCTGATGTATTCAGGTTTTCTACTCTGAGCGCCCACCATACATCTGCTCTGTAATTATTAAATGGTTCTCCATCGTGTGTCGTGTTTTGTGCAGTCACACCTGCATATCTGCTCGCTTCCAAATTTCATTAGCTCTCTCCCCTATAACGGCTGCTAGCAAATCTTTTATGTTACCTATAGTTAACGTCATTCCTGATGTCATTCACTCTAATTCATAGATCCCTTTTCTCACACTAGAGGTTAAACTTGGCAATTTACATCTTACATTGTCTTTATCCATTCGTGGCCACAGTATTTATTGTGTTTGTCATCCCTTTTTCTCTAATAATGGGAATTGTGAAAATCCTGATCCATAATCATACCTACTTAGCCTACACTTCTCGTCTTCGAGGCAGGGCTAGTGTCACCCATTTGTCTCTGTCCTGGTAGTGCCCTTAATCTGCTTTCATAAGGGGGGGATACATCCCTTGCACTAAACAATCGTGCTTGTGTTTGATGAGAATATAGTGTTGATTCTGGTGTTATTTCTTTGGCGTCCTCTAAATCGGACCATTCACCCCTTTTTCTACACTCGATTCTTTTGAAAATCTGCATGCATCCTCCCTTCATGCTCTTTCATTTTCTTCCCTTTCTTCGTCTGACATTATTTTTCCACACCTTGTATGACTGTTCTCTTTTTCAGCATCATCAAGATCTAGTCTACTTAAAGACAGCGTTCTATGCTCGTCTGTTATATCGTCATCTGACCTACCTCCAGTTTCCCTCAAACAAGATCCTTATGCATTCTCTAGGGTTGTATGCCCTTCTTTATCCCTCACTTGCCTACATAAATCCACAATTCTTTCCCCTATGTCTTCTGTATCTCGCTCATCAGCCCAGTTTTGTATTCTTGGTATTCCTTGTAGCTCCATGTGAGGCTGTTGTGACCCTCTCTCTTCCTCAAGCCATTCTTGTGCTTCGATCATTGCTATGCTTTTATGACATAGATACTCTAACTCTGCATCTTTTGTCCCCTATTTCTGTTAATTTCTTCTTCCCTTCTCCTCATCTCTCTTAATTCATCTTCCACTCATCTTCTTCGCAACCTACGTTCTTTTATTCTTTGTGCTTCTACCTCCTCTCGTCTCTTCTATTCTAGTCTCTCATTTACTTTCCTTGCCTCATACCTACTTTGTTATTCCCTTTGCTTACATTCTCTTTCTTTATATTCTCTCCTCTTCCTTTTCCCGCTCTTCCTACTCTTCTTTTTCTCAAACCCCATCAATGCCCTTATCATCCAGCTTCAGTGATAACTTTCCTCCCATACATTTGTTCTGTACTATTGTTATTCCCTTAGCTTTGCCCTTTCTTTCTTTCTGCTTCCTTGCTTCTTCCTCTATCTCCACCTGTCTATCTTGTCTGTGCTTTCTTTCATCACGCTGTTTACTTTGATCGTGCGTTGAGATATATTTGCGTACTCTGTTTTTACTCTCTTCCGCAATGTCCTCACTGTTATAAGCGGGGGGCTCATATGTCAGATTAACGTACCCCACCGCTGCTTTCAATTCCCTTAAAGGATAAAATTCCTTCCCCTCTGTGTCTATGCTCTTGTTTTCAGGAGCCGAAGGTGTTTAATCCTCCCCTTTATGCTGATTAAGCATCCACTCCTTCTCCGCTAGATCTTCTTTCTCACTCTGGTACATCTTCCATAGCTCTAAAACAGCCAACCTTTTCTGTAACTTCTTTCCCTTATATGTAGCATGCAAATACGTTGTCATATGTCGCAATACTGTTTTAGACAACTATACCTCCTGAGGCCACG
This sequence comes from Ambystoma mexicanum, assembly GCF_040938575.1. NCBI lineage: Eukaryota > Metazoa > Chordata > Amphibia > Caudata > Ambystomatidae > Ambystoma > Ambystoma mexicanum. Next base: position 1,577,224,858 of record NC_090929.1, on the reverse strand, counting down.
GCATGGGTGGCTTATTAGTCGTGCCTCAGACCCATTCCAAATGATATTTCCGTATTTTAGATGTGTATCTTGGTAATGTCCTGCATAAGTGTAGAAGAGGAGTACCCCCATGGTGACAAGTTGTTTTCGACTATCTATACTGTCTATACTTACCCAATTTTTTATTCTTCTATTTATGTTATCAAATATACCACACTGAACAATTTGAGCAGGCACCATCAATTGCTGCTTAATCATCTGAAAATCAAAATACTTTAATAGTCTTTTTAAAACTCTACACAGCAATGTTCTTTCTGTTCCTTCGTTTACACTTTCTATAGTGGTTTAATAGCCTGTTGTTTTATTGTTGATATTTTAAAAATCTCTTATTTATTTATTTATTTATTATTTTCTTTTGATTTTTACGCTCCTGATTGACGTCAATCTCTTGATTAAAAAATCTGAATGATCACCTTGATTTCTTACTATCGTTTCATATCTACTAGTTTAAACACAACAAAAGCTTTGTACTAACATATTTATAGCCCCACACATGTGCATTTCTTTTTCTCCATGCCCCTTCCTTACTATCTTTATTAAATGTATCTTCTCTCATTTTTACTCCGTCTTGCAGCTTGATACACACTCTACTTGTTGACCTTGCCTCAGGATTCCTTAACACCCCTATTTGGAGTCTTTTTAGTGCATACCCTTCTGTCCCCTTGGAACTGGGAATCGAGGTATCATGGGCCACTCAACAGAAATAAAGCTTGTTTTGGCCACACAAAAGGCATCATGACTGGCCATTATTAACAAATATCCATTGTTAAAGGCGGATGGAGCCCTCACCCTCCCTGCTAACATGGGCTTTGACATGATGCCATACAATTAATCTCAGTCCATGATACCCTTCAGAATCCACTGCAGTCACATACTGCTGATCGAATCAGGACAAGTGGGCCTGCTAATAAAGATGTAACACTCTTGGAACCTCAAATACATGCACAGTTGAATCCCCAACTTAACATCAGTGTAAATGAAACAGGAGTGACACTCGATAATTTACACAGCATAGGCAGTGCATCTAATTTGATTGATGGCATTTAATTAAGAATTGCTCTTCTGAGTACAAGGTCTCTAAACAAACATGCGCTTAATGTCTATGACTACCTGACCAGCCATGACCTAGACATCCTATGCTATAGAAACACGGTAAATGAAACAAGTGGGCCTATGATTAATATGGCAATACCAGATGGATTCTTTAATATCTGTAGGAATAGTGCCTTGGGCCATGGGGGTAGAGGGTTGCAACCATTATCAAGAACCACTTTCAGTTCTTTGAAAGCCTGATTACTTGCAATAATAGTAAGGTACTACACATAACATGTACACCAAACCCATGCAGCTGTTTCAACCTCGTTGCAGTCTACTGCCCATCAGGGAAAATGACTAATTTAATGAGGATTTGACTCAGCTGCTTCAAACCACAAATGGTCTGAATTGCTCTACTTTAGTAGTAGGAAACATCAATGGATGGCTTCTTTTTTTTAATTGTGTTTAGTTCATCAGAGAACCTTTACAAAATTACATCTTAGTTTCAACTTATATAAAGTACAAAATCAAAAAATTAATTTACATTAATAAAAATGTACATACATTTTCATTTCACTTAAAAATCACTTGGATGCTCAATAGTATATACTTATAAAACTTTTCTTGAAACAAAAATAATTATTTACTCAGTATTCAACAAATTCGGTCTATGCAGTTTCAAGTACTAATTGATCTTTTATCACTTTCAGTATTTTCATCAGACTAATTACCAGAGTTGAACTGTTCCCCCACATACACTTTTTCCAAAATGCGTTCCTAGATAGTTCCGATCCTGAATACCAGTAACTTACCAATTCCTTAATTCTTAGCAGCTCATAATGGGTACAGTACATCACAAGATGTTTCAGGGACTCAACTGATTGTGGGACACAACAAAAACGACATTTATTGTATATTCCATATTTTTCCTTGAATACAATCCAGTTAGATATGCGCTCATAAGTATAAAATTGATTTAATCTAAAGCGCATGTATAGACCCCTTGCAGCCAAACATAGAAATTGGAGAATATATCTAGGTAAAACACCCAGTTTTCTTCTAAATGAGGCATATTCTTCGTAAGATTTATATTTAGCAATTCGGTCTGATTGAAGGCACCAACTCAAATGTTGGAATTTCGGCTTATTCGAAGGAAGACAAGATATAAGATCCTCCTTGGATATAGTAGTGAGATATAAAATTTCGTCCATCTTTTTTACAAAAATGGTTAAAGCTGGTAATGAACCTGATACTGTAATATTATTCAAGTCTTCATACAATGAGTTTTTTGTGGGACACAGCATCTTGCTGTAGTTATTTAGTAACCTCCAATTTATTTTGGAGGAAAGCGGTAGCAGACCCAGTTCATGCCTTATTATATCATTTGGAATTGAGTTTGCCAACCCAACACCCTTTTCCATATTTGTCCCTGAATCATGTGTAGAAGATATTCAATATCTGTAGTGCATATGTCAAGAATATACAAAATACTTGGTTCAATCTTTAACAAATAGAATTGGATGATTGGAACTATTGAAAAGGCGCAGTATTTTCTGTAAATAATGCACATCTGAGCAATCAAGGGTTTCAGTTTCTTACTCAAACATTCTTTCGACCACATTTTTTAATTCTGATCTGTAAGTGTATAACCAAGGTATCTTAATCCCTTAACTACGCTCTACCATACCAATAGACCAGTTGAATTTCTTTATTTTCCGCTTCCCATCAGAAAAGATTATGATCTTCGATTTAGCTTGATTAATCTTTAGATTATGTGATTCAGCAAATTCATAAAGAGAAGTTAGTTTATTTTATTATCCCTGCAGAGTTTTATCTAACAACAACAGGTCATCCGCAAAACGTAAGCAATTTAATTTAAGATGGGCTAATCATAAAGGATAGGTTATTATATCCTTCCATATATGATCTACATCGGAAAGGTATAAATTGAATAATATTGCGGCTCGAGAACAGCCTTGTTTTAGCCCAATTTCTGTGTGAATCGGCTCTGTTAGAGTTCCAATTTTGTTATACGGACCCTAAAATAGGTTTTAGAGTGCAATAAAGCGATCAGGGCTACTAGATGTACTGGGATACCACTTTGGATCATTTTATTCTCTTATTACAGTGTCAAATGCTGCACTCAGATCTAGTGCAGCCACATATACTGCCCCTATATCCTTTCATTTGGTTTGATACTGCAATAACGATACAATGGTGGCATTCAATGGGCAGCCCATAGATTTCCGAAAACCTATTTGATATTTGGAAAGGAGGTTGTTCATATGAAGAAAGTCTTGTAATTCCTTTAGAATTAGTTGAGAGAAGACCTTCGAGGAGGCATCAGTTAAAGCTATGGGTCTGAAATGTTATGGTTCATTCACATTGCCCTTTTTATAAATAGGGACAATTATTGCAGAGCGCCAGGATCGTGGGATCTATTTGCTGGAGAATATAGCATCAAATTTGATTTTTAAGATTCTCACCCATAGGTGCAGATCTGTTTTTATTACACAGGAAGGGATCCGATCAAGACCTGATGCCTTAGAGTCCTTTAATATAGTTATGGCATCCACAATATCCTCAATAGACCAGGGGCAACGCTCTTGAATTAATTCTGAATAGTTACAGGAATATTCAACATGGAACATATTAGGTAATTCACATTTCTTGGTAAAGTATCGTACGCAGGTTGAGGCCAAAATAGTTGGTTCATTGAGATCATGGGGGGTATTTAGGGTTCTAATGACTAGATATTTTGTGTGTCATGGGCTAAAATGATGTGCATCATATGCTGGTTATCTTTAATTGCAGTTACTTATCTAAATTCTCTAATCTGGTTTTTATATTGATTAAGGATACATTTTTTTCCAACACCATACACCTCTAACCCAGATTCCGTCTGGTTAGTTTTCTCAAATTGAGGGTTTTGTTGATCTTAAAGTGATGAATTTGTTGATTAAAAGCATGTCTGTGTTTTCCCTTGGAGTAAGGAGTGGCTTGTAAACTTGCACAATATCCATGACATACATATTGATACTACTGCTAAATTGCCTTTCAGTCTCCTCACCCATGACTGGATAAATGTGCCCAATGGATGCGTAGAGATGATCCTCCTGGATGTACTTGATCAGCCTCCTACAAGTGTATTTATTCCATTTAATAGAACAACACGAATTTTGAGTCTCTATCAGTTGTAACGACATCTGTGAATCAAGGCTCCAATCAGGGATATTTAAATTAATAGAGATGGCAGAGTGATCCCCATATCCATGGTCGATGATATGTACAGGTTTGCAAATATTGAGAATAAATGTAGACATGAAGAAGTGGTCTATGTATGAACTGGAATCACCTCACCTCCATGTGAAAGGATAGGAGCTAGAAAGGGGATGTAGAAGCTGTATATCCCATCCCAAAAAATAATTAACCCACTTTTGTCCATTTTTGAATGTCAATGGTACTTTTATGTTAGCTGAATTCTCATTTAGCCCCTTATTTTTGTAACACGAGGAATTAAAATCACTGCCTAGTATTATCCCCACATGAGACATGTTTACAAATATACCTTCCAGTACATCATCCAACGTATTAACCATTTGATCCCAAGTAAACATTTTCCTATTCCTGTAAATGCAAAAGATAACTAAAGTTAATTACATACAATTCTGAGGATTCAATTGTAGAGCCATCACAGGATCACATTTGCATTCATTGCTGATGAGAATTGCTAGGCCACCTGACGGTCGGCCCTCTGGTCCTTTCGTAGCTGGTTTTGTATAGCAGCCATACCATGCTAGATCAAAAGGTGCCATATGCATAGTCTCTTGGAGAAGAATAACTTGTGGGCAACTACTTATGTCATTCTTACCAAACTAGCCTAAAAAGTTAGCCAGACCACAACAGTTCCATGACAGAATTCTGAAGGGACCCTCGTTACGCAAACAAACCTGAGTTTGCCTTCACAGGAGATTTACGATGTCGCTTGGACCAGGTGTAACCCCATTGAGTGCAGCCACAATTGCCAGTATTTGTTTGATAGTATCCGCACCAATGTTGAGCTGTGTCCCACTTTGTTCCATCCCACCTTTTTTGATCTCACTTACAGGTGTAGTTTCCAAAAACTTCTCAGCATCTTTTTCATAAAAATGTTCCTTCTGTTCCCATATCATTCTCATGATAATCATGGAATGGAAACTGCAAATCATGCAGTGGTTGTAGTTTGTGGCAAGGCGGATCCATTCCAAGTCATCAGAGCGTAGGATTATCAAAGGGGGAATCGCTTGGAACATTTTTAACATAAATGTTCTATTAAGGCTAGATCTACTATTATTAACTCATTACTTTACCAACCCATGATAGTTGGCATTCCAGGTACCAGTTTCTCCTCAAAGATTTCATTATCCTTTCCAATATCCAGATTGTTTCTCTCTTTTAATATTTCATGGTGTGATTCCTCTTCATTCCCCTTTGGGGTAGAATTTCGTCCTATCTTATTACTAGCGGTTGCTTATTTGTTTGGCCTGTAGGTTCGATTTCTGTCTCTCGAAACCCCTCCTCTTCTCCATCAGAGAACCCATTCTTTGCTTCCTCACCTTGTGTCTCACTGTCGGCCACCCCAATCATATCAGACTCATCTATCAACTCATCTATACCACTATTAGAGTTAATTGGGTTCCCATTGTTGAGGGCTTGCTTACCTTTCTTAGCAGTATTTTTGTTTTTCAATGAGTAGAATAGTGATAAAGCTGTTTGAACACCTGAGGTACCAGAACCAGACGGTACATTCTGACCCCTTTTCTGAGTTCCAGAGTTCAAATCATTAGACGACTCCCCCCCCAGTCAGGCCACCCCCCACATTCATATGTTTTGTTTTACGTATACACTTTTTTGATTGACGTGTTACGGCGAGGTATCAGGAAGATCGCTTCTTGATCTGAGGGACAAAGGAGCAGCTGTTCTAAAAGAGGCACTCCTGGAAATTAACGAAAAACGTAAATGGGCCGCTATCAAAGCGCTTGTCAGATTAAAGAAAATGATCATGCAGTTGTGATAATAGCAGTTCCTTTATTCAAAAGGAGTGAGAATGGTATACTGTGTTTGCTGACGCGTGTTTTTTCGACCGATGCGGTCCTAATCAAGGCAAAAATAATCAGGTAAGCATCCCACAGGGGACTTTTCATGTTTAATTATGGGGTGGTTTGTGACCCCAAGTAACTTTGTCTGTGTTCTCATAAATATATCATTAAATCCACATGAATGTGTTTCAATTGCGGTGTGTTACGGTTATAATGTCAAAACACACACAGATGCTGGACGAAGGCAGGGTTCTGCTCAGAAGAGAACCTGCAATGACTGTATGAGCACTCACCTTGCAATACTAAATAGGCGGATGCTTAGCAACAAAGGATCAGGGATATGCCAGGATTGAACCTCAGGACATTATAACCATAACACACAGCACGTAGGAATGGTATACAGGTATAGTCTTTTCACCTAAAGATTTTTCATCAAGAGAATTTTTTTTAAATCTAAAATATATGTATGTTTGTTTGGGTGGTGTAAAGGGGTACATTTTGAAAATGAGAGTTTGGGGGCCCCCCCCACTAAAAAAAAATAACAAAAAAGAATTTGGTATACAGGTTTTCGGTGAATAGTATTATTAATCTACATTAGGTGAAAAAGTTTTAGGTGAAAAGAATTCGATGAATACGTCTTTTGCTGAAAATACATGTAACCTTAGGGAACTTATCCGCCTCTCCTGGCCTACAGGAAAGTAGTGTGATCAGCATGTCTTTTCTTGCTGTTTTAATTATTTTCCCCACAATACCCTGATTGTGCTTTATTGCTGTTTGCAGCCTACCATATGGATCCCCTTTTATGCCTTGTTCGGCCTTGATTGGCAATATCTTATACCCTTTGTAATAATAATCCTGCCATCTGACCAGGAAGTACCTTGCTGATTCCCTTCCTATGTGTTCATACATTTGTGTTTTTGTGTGCACAGATGCCTGCGGGTCCCCGTGAATTACAAGTAAATGAATAAAATAGATACAAATCACTCTTTTATTGGTGGAATTGGCCACATCATCCACAGAACCTGATGCTTGTTAAGCTCCCAAAATATCCTACATAATGGAGGTAGGCAGCCTTTTGAGATGTTTATTATTTAACCATTAGATGGTGGAAGAGCCCACACCTTCATGAGCTTGCTCTGGCCAAATGTGTGCTGTGAGGGGGTGGAGAGTGTGATCTATTATTTATTCAGATTTGTAGAGCGCACTTCAGCCCGGGGGCATCGTGGCGCTTGTTACAGACATATCTTGGTTACAAATAATACAATACAAATAATACAATATTAACAAAGAATACATTATTTACAGTGGGAAATGTGGTATTAGTACAAATAGCAATGCAGTATATTTACATGGATTCGCAGGGGTCACATTATTGTGCAAGGAAAGAGGTCTTCAGTTTCCTACAAAAAATCGGGAGCGAGTTTTCTGCTTTAATGTCTGCAGGAAGAGCGTTCCAGGTCTTGGGGGCAATGTAGGGGAAGCTTAGGCCACCGGCTTTGGCTTTTTTGATGCGTGGGATGCAGAGTAGGTTGGTGTATTGTGTCCTGGTGGGACGGGCGGAGGAGGGTTTGGAGATGGTCTCTGATAGATAGGACGGGGCTGAGAGAGAGAGGCATTTGTGGGTGAGGGTGAGGACTTTGAGTGTGATCCGTTCTTTAACCGGGAGCCATTAGGCTGCATGTCTGGCATGGGAGATATGCTCTCTTCTTGGGATGCTGAGAGCGGCCCGGAGAGCATTGTTCTGTGTGACCTGGAGTTTGTTTAGGTTTTTTGCTGATGTACCCGCTAGGATGGCATTGCAATAGTCCAGTTTGGCTCCAATGGTTGCTCTGGCTATGGAGAGGCAGTTGGGTTTGGAGAGGTAAGGCTTGATGGAGTTTAGTGGTATGCGCAGATGAGGAGGTGATTGCGCTGACTTGTCTATTCATAGATAGAGAGGAGTCTATGTACACTCCCAGTGTCTTTACCGCTGTGGATGATGGAGTTGTCAATGGAGAAGTTAGCGTACAGTATGTCCAGTTTGTCTAGGGTGCTCTGTTGACCTAATATCATGATTTCCGTCTTGTCTCCATTTAGGCAGAGGCCATTTACTGCCATCCAGGCTTGGATGATGGCGTAGATCGAGTGGAGTGCCTTTGCGTCGTCGTGGTATGTACCTGAGAGGGGTAGAAGTACGTGTGTTTCGTCCGCGTAGTTCGTGTATGTGATGCCGTAGGAGTCAAGTTTGTCAAAAAGAGGTTTAGTGAACAAGTTGTAAAGTGTGGGTGCAGTGCAGGAACCTTGAGGGACCCCGCAGTGGATTGTCGTGGGAGTGGCGTGGGCGATGTCTGAGAAGACTTTCATGGCTCTTCCCTCTAGGTAGGAGGTGACCCATAGAGCTGATTCTTTAGAAAAGTTGGCAGAGTGTGTGAGGTGTGAGGTGAGGGTCTTGTGGTCAACTAGATCGAAAGCGGCTGAGAAATCGAGAAGGAGCAGGAGAGCTGGCTTGCCCTTGTCCATGATTTGGATGATCTGTGCCGTGTCCTTTCCGGAAACCTGATTGCCTCGTTCCAAGGATGAATTGGGTTTCCAGAAAGTGCTGGATTTGGCAGTGTGTGGCTTTGTCCAGTAATTTCAGGAGGGATAGCACTGTGGTTATTGGTCTGTAGTTGTTGGGTTGTAGGGGTCGAGGGTGGGTTTTTGTAGGAGGGGCCGGACCCAAGCCTCTTTGAGGCTAGCAGGGATAATGCCTGTTTTAAAAGACGCATTGATGAAAGCCGTAAAGAGCGGCGCAAAGCAATCTGCACAGTCTTTGAAGAGTTTTGGTGGGCAGATGTCGCCTTTGGAGGGGGAGGGTTTGAGATTTTTTAGTAAATTGATAACTTCTGTTTCAGTGATGTCCCTGAAAGAGAAGTCGGGTATGGTGGGCTTGGACGAGGAGGGTGAGGCGTTAGAGGGCTTGGTACCTGTCTGTTGAGGTAGTCCTTTGCAATGCTCTTTGATTTTCTTTTGGAGAAGGTCAATTTTGTGTAGCATGGCCGTTTGAATGCTGGCACACCATGCTTCATCTTTGATTATTTCATCTGGTGTATTGGGGGGGGGGGATGAGCTCGTTGAAGATGGCGAAGATCTCTTTGGTGTGCGATTTGGCATTAGAGATTCGTGCGTTGAATGCGTTGGCTTTAGCTGTTTTGTATTGGTTGAAGATTAATTTGAAATTGTTTTTGGTGCTGTCGCATGGGTTGGATTGCCAGTTTTTAGAGCTGCTCTTTTGTGGGATCGCATTGAGTGCAGTTCTTCAGTGAACCAGGAGTTGGTGTGTAGAGATTTCATTTCTTTTTTCCATTCGAGTGGTGCTATTTCATTGATCGCTTTAGTGACGACATCTTTGTAGATGTCTGCCAGAATATTTTTAGCGAAAGGGGGTGCTAGTTTGGGGGTGTTGAGATAGGGGCACAGGTTGACCTCTTTGAGTTTTTTAGAACTTCTGACTTGTGCAGCGATAGCAGGGGTCAGAGTTTTGTGGTTTTTGGTGAAAGGAATCGAGAATTTGATGCAGTTGTGGTCGGTCCATGGCAGTGATGAGATCGAGGTGATAGTGGAGAGACAATTATGGTCTGCGACCCAGTCTAGGATACGGCCTTTGTGGGAGTGGGATTTTCTACTTTTTGGGTGAAGCCTAAGTCACTAAGTTCTTTGGAGAGGGCGACTGCAGATTTGTCTTTAGCATCATTAAATCCCAGGTTGAGGTCTCCTAGAGGAAGGGTTTTGGTGGAGCTTTTGATATTATTGCTGAGGATGTGGATGATGCTTTCCTGAGAGTCAGGGGTGAGGCCTGGGGGCGATATAGTAGGTGAATGTTGATGGTGCTGTTGGGTGACAGTGTGAGCTTGGTCGAGAAGAGGTCAAAGTGATGGTCGAGGAGTGGCTAACAAGTCAGAGCTGAAGATTCTCCTTGTAGATGAAGGCTACTCCGCGTTCTGGTCTGTCTTGTCTGAGTATGGTGAAGCCAGGTGGTAGTGCAAGAGTGACGGCTGGGCCTGATACTTCGTGTAACCATGTTTCTGTGATAGTTAGTAGGTCAATGTTATTATTGGTTATGAGGTCATGAATATCAGATGCGTGAAAAGGGAGGGAGCGTACATTGAGGAGGGCACATTTGATGTGAGGTGTGTGGGGTATGTTAGTGGAGGTGAGGGTGGTGGATGTGACTGATGTGTTATGTGTGGTGATATTGTGGGGTGTGGTTTGGTTACTGGGTGGTTGTTTGTGGGTGAATGGGTGTTCAATGTGAGGGATGTGTTTAGAGAGGGTGTGGGAGCTCAGTCTGTAGTTTCTGAGTTCAGTGGGTGGGGGTTGTGTGCTGAATATAGTGGTCTGCGTGCGAGCTCTGAGTCTGTCCAGTCTATACATTCTAGTGGTGCAGGGTGCAGTGGGGTTTGTTTGTGCAATGTGAGTGAGGTTGTGTGGGATTGGGGCGTGGGCTGTGTGGCGTGAGTGCGAGGGGGCGGATTGAAGTGTAGGGTTGGTGAGCAGTGAGTGAAGCAAGGAGAGTGAACAGTGTGGTGGTGGTGGCGGCGAGCTTGCAGATGGCTATGGGCATGATTGTGTGCTAGGTGGGGCACAGGATGATAGCAGGTGGTCAATAAGCGACCATAATGCACAACAAAATGGCAGGGTGGTCAATAAGCGACAATAAGGCACAACTAGATTGCACAGTGTTCAATGAGCGACCATAGGGCACCACAAAATTGCAGGGTGGTAAATAAGCGACCACAAGGCACAACTAGATTGCACAGTGTTCAATGAGCGACCATAGGGCACAACAAAATTGCAGGGTGGTCAGTAAGCGACCATAAAGCACAACAAAAAAGCAAGGTGGTCAATAAGCGACAATAAGGCACAGCTAGATTGCACAGTGTTCAATGAGCGACCATAGGGCACAACAAAATTGCAGGGTGGTCAATAAGCGACCATAAGGCACAACTAGATTGCACAGTGTTCAATGAGTGACCAAAAGGCACTAACCGTTACACTTGGGGGGGGGGGTAACCTAGATTTGAATAATTCACAATGAGGGCTTGATTGGCATTTTTCAAACAGGTGCATCCGAGCAGTAGGCCACCTAAATTAGAAAACTCACATGAGGGCTTAATTGGCATTTTTTTTTTTTAGACAGTAGCCATTGTTCGTCTAGATACATGCATCGCAGAAGATTAGAATGCAGTATGCAGTCAGAGGTGCTGAGCAGCATGAGGGTTCACTTAGCAGGTAAGTAGTTTAGAAGTGGTACTTAATAGATAAGAAATGCCATTTAGCAGTTCGGTGGCAGAGCAAGTCACTGTGGCAAGGAGTACGTAATAGGTGAATGTGCCGAGTGACTCCCGCAGGTGATGGAGGGCAGCCCCAGCGGGTGGCGGGAATACAAGTAAAGTATTGATGGGGTCGGAATGGCACAGGAAACGCCGGGATAGGCAGGAAAAGCACTGAATGCGGTCAGAGTGCGATAGGGCGTAGGGTAATTCCCAGTGGAAGGGAGTAGTTCTGAGTTTCTTACCGCTTGTCTGGTAGGTAGCAGGATAGATCAGGGTAGTTGTGGGCAAACAAGCAGAGGTCCTGGCCCTTGGCACTGTCGGCACTGGACAGGCTCAGGACAGGAATGAGCCTTTGTTTTTCCAGCCTTCGTGTTGGTCTGCCGGCTCATAGTTGGTGCAGAAAAGGCACCGGATAGCCAATCAGGAGTTGGCTGCACACAATCAGGAAGGAGGTGCAGCTCGGGTTTCTTGGGCGGCCATCTTCGATGTGGCTGGCCTCGTGTTGCCCAATGGAGAAAGCACGCAGGTTGGGCAGATGAGTATGGTCCCAGCTAATATGCGACTTGGCACGCAGTTAATGGGGCAAGGCAGTTTACAATACTGCAATTGTGGCGTGTTGCGCAGTGAAATACAAAATATTTTCATTTTGAAAGAGATTCGGTATAATAAGCCCGGGGGATTACCTTGCAACGGCTGTTGCGTTTAGGGATTGTTGGCAGATGGAGGGACCATGGACACTGCTCCTGCAGTGTTGGGAGTTCCTGCTCCTACGATAGAGGCACGATTCTGCAGATCAGGCTCAGGACAGGAAGGAGCCTTTGTGTTTCCAGCCTTCGTGTTTGAGGCCGGCTTGGAGCCTGCCGGCTCGTAGTTGGTGCAGAAAAGGCACCGGATAACCAATCAGGAGCTGGCTGCAAACAATCAGGAAGGGGGTGCAGCTCGGGTTTCTCAGGCGCCCATCTTCGATGTGGCTGGCCTCGTGTTGCCCAATGGAGAAAGCACGCAGGTTGGGCAGATGAGTATGGTCCCAGCTGATATGGGGCTTGGCAGTTTACAATACTGCAATTGTGGCGCGTTCCGCAGTGAAATACAAAATATTTTCTTTTTGAAGGAGATTCGGTATAATAAGCCCAGGGGCTTACCTTGCAACGGCTGTTGCGTTTAGGGATCGTTGGCAGATGCAGGGACCATGGACACTGCTCCTGCAGTGTTGGGAGCTCCTGCTCCTACGATAGAGGCAAGTTTCTGCACTGGATTCTACACATCCTTTTAAGCACATAGGCTTAAAGACACCCATTGCTTTCTGTAGCAACTGTACCTGCCTACCTGGTTCACCAGTGAAAGACAGGACCCAGGATGTGAACCTGGTGTGAAATTCATCAACTGGGTAAATGCAGTGGTAGAAGTGTACCAAAAAAGTAGTGGAACTGTGCCGCGGAGGGGGACACCGTAGGCAGGATGGGAACAATGCGCAACAATTTTTTCCAGGGTTGCTTCCATGCTGGTTGACAGTCAATCAAGTTGAAACGGATTTCAATTTAGCAGT